>NC_134690.1:125550736-125775736 GCF_050947455.1 Rhinoderma darwinii
GCCCCAATCCTGCGACAGACAGAGCGCTACACTGCCTCTCCGGCGGGACGCATGCGCAGACCGGCGTAATGATGTGACGTCATCACCCCGGGCTTCGCGACTCCCAGCGCCTTATAGGCTGCAGGCCTAATGTGTCCTGCAGCCTATAGCATTCATTTGTATGTGCGTCCTGAGGACGCATGTCACGACGCAGGATGTGGACCCACTGGGCCGTACCGCGTGGCGGGATAGCAGCTGGCCAACTAAGTACAAAACAATGTCTATAGTCCAGAAAGCGTACCTGAGGCAATGTAGACAGTGGCGGAGACACAACTTGACTTACTCCGTAGATGGCACAGTAGATGCAGCGGAAGACACGACTTGACTTTCACTGTAGGTGGCACAGAGGTACGATAGCACGGGATACAGGGTGCAGACAGCAGGAACGGGTAACACTGGAAACTGGAAAACACTGGGAGACCATTTGCAAGACAAACGTTAGGCATACAATAATGCTCAGGCAAGGAACAAGTGGACAGAGCCCTTTTTAAAGCCCAGCAGCATTCTGGGCTAATTACTGATTATAGACAACTGGACGCGTACTGGCCCTTTAAGGCCGTGCACGCGCGGGCGCGCGCCCTGTGGGAAACAGTCACAGAACCCGGAAGTGAGTGCTGGCATCTCCCTGGAGGGAGATGCCGCCGAGAACATAGACGTCCATGGGCGGAGCCGTCAGTTGGTAAGTCTGAACAATGGTCCACAGCCATGGACGTTACAGTATCCCCCCTCTTACGCCCCCTCTTCTTGGGGACAGGGGCATCGATGTTCTCCTCTGGCTCCCAAGACCTCTCTTCTGGACAAAATCCCCTCCAATCCACCAAATAAAACGTCCTTCTTCCCACTTTCTTGGTGGCCAGGATCTCCCTCACTTCGAAAGTCCCTGACGAGCCGCGAGGAGCCACTGTGGAACTAGGAGTCCTGGAGTAGCGGTTCAGGACCACGGGCTTCAGCAAGGAGACATGGAAGGAGTTAGGGATCTTGAGGGTAGGAGGCAGCCGAAGCTTGTAAGACACAGGATTGATTTGTAGCAGACTCTCGAAGGGTCCGAGGAACCTGGGAGCAAACTTGCAACACGGCACCCTCAGCCGGATATTCCTGGAAGACAGCCAGACCTTCGTACCCAGAAGAAACTGGGGAGGTTCTCTTCTTCTAGTGTCTGCCTGTCTCTTAATGCGGTCCACCGCCAGCAGAATAGAAGATTGTGTCTGTTGCCATATCTGCAGAAAGTCCCTGAAGGTAGAGTCAGCTGCAGGCACCTGGGACATAGTAGAGACAGGAAGAGGTATATGAGGATGTTGGCCATAGACGATGAAGAACGGACTGGAGGTGGTGGACTCGCTAGTATGGTTATTATAGGAGACCTAAGCCCACGGAAGCAGCTGCACCCAGTCATCATGCCGTCTGGAGACAAAGTGCCGCAGATAGTTCTCCATAATCTGGTTAACCCTTTCGACTTGTCCATTGGACTGAGGATGATAAGCCGAGGAGAAGTCCAACTTTACACAGAGGAGGCCGAAGAGTGCTCTCCAGAACATCGAGGTGAATTGGACCCCTCAATCCGAGACAATATGCAGAGGCAAGCCGTGTAGACGGAATATGTGTTGAACGAAGAGGTCGGCCAATCGAGCAGCAGAAGGCAGGCCACTCAGGGGAACAAAATGAGCCATATTAGAAAATCGATCCACTACCACCCAGTTCACACTGCACCTCGCAGAGAGAGGTAGATTTGTGACAAAGTCCATAGCAACATGCTGCCAGGAAGCATCGGGCACAAGCAGTGGTTGGAGCAGACCGGCTGGTCTGGAGTGGGCAATTTTGTCTGCTGCGCACACCATACAGGAGGAGACAAAGTTCATGACGTCTTTGGGCAGCATGTGCCATCAGAACCGACGGGCAATTAGGTCTCGGCTCTTACGGGCACCCGCATGACCTGCCAGCTTGGAACTGTGACCCCAGCGAAGGATTCTTCCTTTGTCTGCCAGTTGTACAAAAGTTCATCCCAGAGGAATGTCTCTAACTTGCAGAGGGTAAACAGAGAAGATGCAGGAAGGATCAATAATATTCTGTGGGGACTCCACAGTGTCCTCTGTTTCAAATGACCTATACAAGGCATCGGCCCTCACTTCTTGTCGGTAGTGGAGTTTGAACCGAAACCGAGCAAAGAACAATGACCACCTGGCTTGACAAGGATTCAGCTGTTGAGCCGTCTGTAGATAGGTCAGGTTCTTGTGGTCCGTGAAGACCAGGATAGGATGAGCTGTGCCTTCCAGTAGGTGTCACCACTCCTGCAGGGTCAGCTTGATGGCCAGTAACTCCCGATCCCCAATCGAGTAGTTGCGCTCTGCGGAAGAAAACAGTTTGGAATAGTAGCCACATACCACAGTCTTGCCTTTAGAACCTCTCTGGAACAAAAGTGCGCCAGCACCAACAGAGGAAGTGTCCACCTCTAAGGAAAAGTGTAGGAACAAATCAGGGTGGTGAAGAATAGAGGCTGATGTGAAGGCTTTTTTTAAGGTCTCAAATGCGGCTTCAGCCTCCGGAGTCCACACTTTGGCATTCATACCCTTTTTTGTGAGGGAAGAGATGGGGGCTGTCATTGACGAGAAGTTGGGGATGAACAGCCGGTAGAAGTTGGCGAATCCCAGGAAGCGTTGTATGGCCCTTAAGCCTTGGGGGCGTGGCCACTCCAGGACAGCCTTTACCTTCTCAGGGTCCATCTTGAGGCCCTGATCGAGATGATGTAGCCCAGGAAGGGAAGAGATCTTTTTTCAAACATGAACTTCTCCAGATTGGCATAAATATGATTCTCCCTTAAACGAATCAACACCTGGCGGACATGACTCAGATGAGTTACTGGATCTGGGGAAAAAATCAAAATGTCATCGAGATACACCACAACACAGATATAGAGGAGATCACGAAAAATGTAATTGACAAATTTTTGAAACACCGTGGGGGCGTTACACAGGCTGAAGGGCATCACTAGGTATTCATAGTGCCCATCACGAGTATTAAATGCGGTCTTCCACTTGTCACCCTGACGAATCCGAATCAGGTTGTAGGCCCCCCGCAAATCCAGCTTAGAAAAAAATTTGCCCCCGTATGCGATCGAACAGTTCCGAAATTAAAAGCAAAGGGTACCTGTTCTTTACTGTGATCCGATTGAGGCCTCGGTAGTCAATGCAGGGACGGAGGGATCCATCCTTCTTCTTGACAAAGAAGAACCCGGGTCCGGCCGGGGATGAGGATTTACGAATGAAGCCCCTCTCCAGATTCTCCTCAATGTAGGTCGACATAGACTGAGTCTCTGGCAGGGAGAGGGTATACTCTACCGCAAGGAGGGGATTAATCAGGAACCAAGTCGATCAGACAATCATATGCACGATGAGGCCGCAAGGTCTCTGCTTCCTTCTTGTCGAAGACATCAGCAAACTGAGAGAAACAAAGAGGTAACCCTGCCAATGACAGATGCGGAGAAGGCTGCGGTGGCTGCGGTGGATGGATATGACCCAGACAGCGGTCGAGACACTTGGGACCCCACTGGAGAACCTCTCCAGAGTTCCAATCGAGGACTGGGGCGTGCAAACGGAGCCAAGGCAAACCCAGCAGCACGGGGTTGACGGCCTTGGCCAGAACAAACAGGTAGATGAGCTCAGTTTGAAGAGCTCCCACTTGAAGTCTCAATGGCTTGGTCATGGAAACAACTGGGTCAGGCAATGGCAGTCCATCTACCGAGGCTACGATCAACGGCATTTCCAGGCGGACAGTGGGCAACTGGAGAAGATCCACAAGGTCTTGACAAATGAAATTAGCTGCAGAGCCAGAGTCCAGGTTAGCAGAAACCATATGGAGCCTCTCGTGAGCGTCGATGGTCACGGCAATAAAGAGTTTGGAACAGAGTTCACAGAGGTACGATAGCACGGGATACAGGGTACAGGCAGCAGGAGTGGGTAACACTGGGAACTAGAAAACACAGGGATACCATTCGCAAGACAAACTTTAGGTATACAATAACGCTCAGGCAAGGAACAAGTGGGCAGAGCTCTTTTTATAGCCCAGCAGCTAATTACTGATTATAGACAACTGGACGCGTACTGGCCCTTTAAGGCCGTGCACGCGCGGGAGGAAGGGCGCGCGCACCCTGCGGGAAACAGTCACAGAGCCCGAAAGTGAGTGCCGAGAACACAGACGTCCATGGCCGGAGCCGTCAGATGGTAAGTCTGAACGACGATCCGCAGTCATGGACGTTACAACGCACATACAAGTAAATGTGGCTGTCGCTAGAACCGGAGCCCCCTCCGGTGCTAGCGACGCCACTGCATCCGGTTGCCGCCTGTGATAGTGTGCGGGCTTTGAAGTTTAGTGGGCGGAAGGATCGTGGGAGGTGCGCGGCTGTGCAGCCGCGCACCCTATAAGTAACACTGATAACCATGTATGCTCAGTAGGAAGAAGACTGCATCCGCCCTTTTCCTGGAATGCCACGTCATAGGTGACGCTCATTAATGACGCTCTAACTCCTGGCACTAACTAAGACTCAGAAGGGAACGTCATAACTTCTAGAAGAATCGCGATGCCCCAGCACCACGTAATCCAGCCCCAGAGAAGGGAGAACACGACCACATTTTAAATGTTTAAGTTAGTAATTGTTAGCAACGTAGGAGAGGGTGGAATAAGTGGAAACCCTTTAAATTCTCAATAAAATCAAATGAGGAAAAAATTAACATATACTATTTAGTGGATCTTTGCAGTAGTATTTTTAAAATTAAAGGCTTCCTAAAGTAGGGGTAAACTGACCATTCAGGCATTTGAGAATTTGGGCATCTGACCCCAGCACCGAAAATCCAGAGGGCGCCAATAATGCCTCAGTCAAACACAACACATTCAAGTTTAAGTGCATAAAAAATACAAGGAAAAATTCTGCTCATATGCAATGTGTTAACCCAGTTGAAGTGTATCATGACAACAAGGGATGCTAATGAATCCTTGACCTTCAGTCTAGGACTCCACAGGAATCACCCGTTGAGCAATTCCCAGGGTGAAAGTTTATGGAATTGCTAGGTGAGCAATTCCCCAAAGGCTGCTGGAGACTGTCAGGAATGAGCGTGCAAATAAATCTGCAACCCCAAATCCGTCACAACTCTGATCAACAGAATCTAAAGCTACTCTATGGTTTTCGCCAGAGCCAAACGCAAGGCAGGTTGGACTTTCCAGCATAGAGGCCAGGTTGTTTTAACAGAGTTCGTTGTTGGATAAGAGGTGCAATGCAGGCAATACCAGAGTAGATAACAAGACAGCCCGAGGGTAAACAGAAAGTCCAAATCACAAAGCTACTGGATATCAGGGATTGCAGAGGTCAAAACCAGTTGGGAGCAGAAAGTCCAAATCAGTAAGGAAAGGGTAATCCAGAGACAAGCCAAAGTCCAGTTCCAAAAATTACAAATAGTCAAAATGTACAGGGTATAGTCAGCAGCTTGATCAAACACATGGAAACAAGGAAAATCACAAGCAAAGAAAACAGAACCAACCCAGATTTAAATACGCCACCCTTCAATCTGATAGGAAGAAAGACAGAGAAGTGGAATAGGCCCAACAACTAAAACCAGAACCGCCCAGAAGCTAGACTAGTAGTCATGGTAATCTTAAAGGGGCGGACATTTCCTAACATCCTGTGTATTCATGAAGCCCTTACCTTATTGTGCCTGTCAGGGGCATAGCTAAAGCCTCATGAGCCCTGGTGCAAGAATTCAGCTTGGGCCCCTACTCCTCCCCAACACCACCAGACCCCTGCGCATGCCTATGCTTATCTGCCTTGCCCGACAGCCTCCATAGCTGCCCCCACACAGTATAATGCCCCCGTAGCTGCCCCACACCATATAATGCCCCCCATAGGTACCCCCACACAGTATAATCCCCCCATAGCTGACTACCACAGTATAATGCTCCCCATAGCTGACCCCACAGTATGCCCCCCCATAGCTGCCCACACAGTAAAATGCCCCCCACAGCTTCCCTAGCAGAATAATACCCCCTATAGCTGCTCCCACAGTATAATGTCAACCCCATAGCTGCCCCCATAGTATAAAGCCCCCCATAGCTTCCCCATACAGTATAATGTCCCCATACAGTATAATGCCCCCATACCTGCCCCATACAGTATAATGCATCCCATACAGTATAATGCTCCCTCAACAGCCACAATATTAGCCCCCCTCCCATACCCAGTATAATGCCTCCATATGTGCAAAATAGAAAAATAATAACATAATTACTTACCTATCCCTGTTCCCAGATCCTTCTCCTCCTCTGCACTGTGCTGTGAGTGACTCGGTGCAGACAGGCGCGATGAAGTCACTACATCACTCCTGCCTGTGCCAAGCCGCTCACAGCACAGTGAATGCTGGAGCAAGACTGGAGCAACGCAGTTACAGTTGGAAGGAAGCGGGACCAGAGCGGTCATCGCTGTGTGGCAATGGGCTTAGGGGCCCGGTCGCAGCTGCGACCGTTGCGACCCCTATAGCTACGCCCCTGGTGCCTGTCCTTCAGATAAGCTGACAGCAGATATACCGTTGCTGGGAATCTCAGTAGTCACCTGTTACTTCCATAGATCTGCTGTGTCACAGCTTGTTTTCCTGGCAGTGGCACTACAGAAAAATTTGGGTATTACATGGTAACCATCCCTGGTATCGTTTTTAATAGATAATGATGGTCCTCTTGAAACTGGATGCCAGTTCCAAGCGGGAAACTTCCTACATCAGTTTAAACTACTCTAAACGATCTTACGAAAGGTGGCCTTGTAAAGCACATAACCACTTTTAAAGGAGTTCAAAGTTGAGGTTTTAAGAGACTAAACCACATTTAATTCCTAAAATGGCATTTCAAAATGGATTTCTACATGGGCACATGCGCAGAGCCATATTAGAGTGCCGTACAATACCATAGAGAGGTATGAGGCCCTACTGTACCTCCGTATGCCTCTCATATCATATGGAGGCATGCAAAGATTCTTACTGTCAGATTCCGTATGAATTGGTTGATATACTTCGAGGGTATACTTTCTAGAATCATCACTTCTAAGAAAAAAAATCTCCATTATGAAGAGCAAAACTGAGGCACAAAATGACTATGACTCCATATTACATTGTTCATGCCCACAGCTTTGCTGTGTGTGTGCGTGTGAGCGTGTGTGTGTGTGCGTGCGTGCGAGAGTGTGTGTGTGTGTGTGTGTGTGTGTGTGTGTGTGCAATCAGCATACAAGAATGAACGTAGTATTAGTATCAATTTACAAAAATAAAAAATTCCATTGTTTTCCATTTCAAGGGTCCTGAATCTGAAATATGATGAAATTCTCTCAATTTCTCTCCCCTTAGTTGTTACCTGGGGTAGGACCAATACTACAGATAAAATACAGGATAATACTTACGTGGACCATAGAATAGAATCATGCCATATGATTACATATAGGGCATAGAATTGCTTTTTAAATTAAATCAAATATGTTGTTGACAGGATAAGGTCATGTTTTAGCACTTTGGCCTTGGCACCAAGAACCTTGTGCTGGCACTAGATGGCTGATGGAGACTTTCCAGAAGGCAAGGAAAGCATTCAGAAGATAGTTGCTCAGAGAGACACAGCAAAGATGCAACAATAAACCATGTTTAAAAATAGAAGTTATATTATTAAGATCACATCATAGAGAAACAAGATTGACAAATACATAGGTGAAAATGTGTGATTCATTCTATTCTATAGATAATAGACAAATACAAGATAATATACATTACATATCCAGTACGCATGCCGAATACCACTGTACTATATGTACTTACTCTAGGACAGGAGTGATGTCAGTAATAATTGCATGTTCCTAGAACAAGTTTGACTTGACTTTAGTGATATAACATTTTATATAAGGGGAACATAGTAAAGAGCTAATTTTAAAGAGTATTTAGAAGATTACTCCTCTCTATTAGCTGGTAAATTTTCTAAGCACATTCATTTTGTGGGAAAAGCCTGAATACTTTACACTAAAATATGCCCGCAGCAATATTATATACAGATGTGTAAATAAATGACTGCGTACAATGGCAATAATCGGTGCTCTTTCTATAAGAGTTCTCTAACTGTCCTTTACCTTTGGATTGTTATGGATTTATCATCAATGGAAAGACCATGTCAACCACAGTGCAGCACAATACAATTACAAACCAGGACGCATAATTGCTATACACAACACCATCTGCAGTGTAGGGCAGAATGTTATCAGCTCAGAAATCCATATTAATATCTAAAGTGTTCCATTCATACCGCTGGCTGACAGTCAGAAGAATTGCTTTCATTAGGTTTTTCATAGCGAGATCTTAGAATTGATCACTTTACATAATGTCTGAGATGCAGCACAGCTAGTTATTTATAACACAGCCACACAAATAACCCCTTCAGTGCTGGGGAATATTTAAAGATCCTCAACAGAAGATTAGAAGACATTGGGGCAGATTTTACGACTGTGTCTGTGTCTAGAATGTGACAAAAAATATGCTTGCGCCTCACTAGACACATTTTAAAAATGGTTGCGAAAAGGGGCGTGGCTTAGCGGGGAATGGCATGAGGCTTAAAATGGGCCAAAGCGCGTCAAGCAAAAACGAAGTCATCCAAGAGTTGGTGTAAGAAATAGAAAAGTGTCTAGTAGGTTTAGCAATATGTGCCACATTTATCATACACTGTGATGAATTGGCGCATCTTCGGACTGCCTGGTCTAAATTTATTCTGTCTAAATCTTACAGAGCTTAGTAAATCTGCCCCATTGTCTTTTTATTCTTTCTAAGTCTTTAATGTCTTCCCCATTACATTGCATGCCAATATATAGTTTTGTATCAGTACACGTGTTGATTGATAACATGAGTGGGTAATCTGTAATATTGACAGCCCTCTGTTGCAAGACAAGCCTCGCAGAGACACATGGCCACAACAAAGACACAGTGTGACCCACATGACAATGATCTCCGCACTTCTGCATCGTGCTTCCTTCTCTTATTCACTGGTCCATGAAGGTGGTTTACCAGGGCTATGAAAAGAAACCAGTCTACCAACAGGACATCCACTTTAGTCACTTACACACATGTGCCTTTCAAAGTCCTACTTTTCTGGTTTATTATTATTAATAATATTAATAATAATAATAATAATTAATAATATAAAAGATTGATCTAAATTTTAGGCATTAAAGTGTTTAAGGATTGCAAAGACATTTGTGACTACTGTTTACCTAAGTGAATTGTATTTGAATGCCCTGGATTATTATTTCCTTGTGTGTCTAATGTGTATACTAGGGAAGGGGATGTCAAAAGCAGGCTATGAGGCTAGTACAATACTGAGACTATTTTGGTCAAGGTTTAATGGAGTTGTTCTATATAGCAAAACATAATAATACACAAAAATAGTATGATTATACAACATTTTTTACTTATTTGACATATAGTTTAAAACATTTAAAATGTTTTTGCCATGTCCCCTGTATAAGCAAAGTGTCAGCAGTCGACTACGCTATTGTTTCCGCAAAAAAATGGAAACCTTACAGAACGGCAACAAACGGAAACCAACTACAATGGAAGCTTTACCATAAATGGTAATGCAAATGGAAGCTATGGTTTCCATAGGATTCCCGTTCATCAGTTCCTCCGACGGAAAGGTCAAACGGAACCCATGAACGGAAGGCTGGCGCTGATGTGAACACACCCTAACTTTTTGTTGATGTTTGTTTTCATTATTTTTCATTATTTATGCTTGATTGGAAAACACTGAGGAATATGTTGACCCAATACAAAGGTTATTATTATTATTATTATTATTATTATTATTATTATTATTTTTATTAATTTATTATTATGATTATTATTATGTGCCCACCTGATTTTGTTCAATATAGGGTACCAATTTGAATACCGTACTTTAAATATATAAAAATATATATTTATATATATTCATTCAAAAATCCTCCAGATTCCTTATAGAATAATTCTGCAAGAATTGTGTGACCTCGACAAAAGATTGAGAGTATAAAGAAGTAAAGGTCGTCCTAACTGCACTTTCACCCGCATGTATTTCACAGAAGAAAAATGGACACCAATTCCCAGTCATTGAGTGTGGATTATCAACGAAGTAAACTTTTTATGTGTGTTTTCCTGTTATTAACTGCTTGCAAACCATTGGCCATGTCCCTCTCCAGGATACGGTAATCCTTGCTCTTACTGAAGTCATTGACAAAGCTATTTCCTCAGTTCTGCTTACTTCACCGGAGACATAACAATCTAACCAATTGATCCAGTTCATACAATAAAGGCAACAGGATTAGTTAAAATTTTGTAACAAAGTGATTCTGCTTTCTGATTCCACATTCATAACATTTATACATTACTAACGAATGATGACACGTATGTTTGGCATATTTTACAAATGAGTAACCTAAGATTACTAAAGGGACTGGAGGAAAAAGATGGGAAGATTACATTTGGATTCTTTACATGGTGGACCAAATGATCTAAGAAGAGAATTCTGACCAATTTGAGCCATCTCAACAGTGTCATGATTTGCCATTAAGTTATGTCAAGTAGATCTATCACCTTGAATCGTTCAATTTATGCAAAGTCTAAATGGGAATGCTCTGAAAGTATGAATATAGAAGCAGCTTCTCTTCCAGGCTTGTCCACACATAACGGAATTGCTGCAGAAAATTTCTGCAGCAATTCCATTGAAAATAGAAGACTTTCCGCTGCGGCAAAAACGCACCATTTCCTGTATTTTTGACCGCATAAAATATTGCGTATTTTATTGTGTTTTCTACAATGCTAGGAGATGGTGACATCTCCTCTGAAAAACGCAGCAATTCAGTCCACTTTCCATAGCAGGAATTGACATGCTGCAGTACGAAAAATACGCAACGCAGGTCAATTTCTGCTCTGAATATTTACGCAGCGAGTGGATGAGATTTTCTAAATCCCACCCACTTTGCTGCTACTGTATTCTGCAATTCCGGACAGAAAAAAACGCATCAATTCTGCTACGTGTGGACGAGCCCATAAAGTTATGTTGTATGTTAGTTCAACAGTTCATCTCTGCCATGGATTTCCATCAATTTGTTGTTTTTGCTCATGGCCACCTCAAAAATAGGAAGGCGAATGGGAGAAAAGTCTGTCCAGTTTTGCAAGTGTTTGTTACTAAAAACCCTTTTGTTTGTGTGCTCCTCTTGTGCAGAGTTTTATTACCATATCTCTTTGAGGATCTAAATATCTTGCTTCCCTTCTCCATATCTTTTTGTCCTAGTGGTATGTCGGATGCTGCTATAAAACTGTAGCTGTATAACATTGTAGGGGATGTGACAAGTTATAGAAGGTCATAGTGAGGGGAATTATAATGATCCGATATTCATATACAATTCATGATTTGGAAACGTTTTTGAAGTTAGTAACAAAAATGTAAAAAGGTGTTAAAGAGGCTCTGTCACCAGATTTTGCAACCCCTATCTGCTATTGCAGCAGATAGGCGCTGCAATGTAGATTACAGTAACGTTTTTATTTTTAAAAAACGAGCATTTTTGGCCAAGTTATGACCATTTTTGTAGTTATGCAAATGAGGCTTGCAAAAGTCCAAGTGGGTGTGTTTAAAAGTAAAAGTCCAAGTGGGCGTGTATTATGTGCGTACATCGGGGCGTTTTTAATACTTTTACTAGCTGGGCGCTCTGAAGAGAAGTAACATCCTCTTCTCTTCAGAACGCCCAGCTTCTGGCAGTGCAGATCTGTGACGTCACTCACAGGTCCTGCATCGTGACGGCCACATCGGCACCAGAGGCTACAGTTGATTCTGCAGCAGCATCAGCGTTTGCAGGTAAGATCGACTTACCTGCAAACGCTGATGCTGCTGCAGAATCAACTGTAGCCTCTGGTGCCGATGTGGCCGTCACGATGCAGGACCTGTGAGTGACGTCACAGATCTGCACTGTCAGAAGCTGGGCGTTCTGAAGAGAAATGGATGATACTTCTCTTCAGAGCGCCCAGCTAGTAAAAGTATTAAAAACGCCCCGATGTACGCACATAATACACGCCCACTTGGACTTTTACTTTTAAACACACCCACTTGGACTTTTGCAAGCCTCATTTGCATAACTACAAAAATGGTCATAAATTGGCCAAAAATGCTCGTTTTTTAAAAATAAAAACGTTACTGTAATCTACATTGCAGCGCCTATCTGCTGCAATAGCAGATAGGGGTTGCAAAATCTGGTGACAAAGCCTCTTTAAGGATCTGCCAGGCACAGCTTCTGTATCCACGCCCATAGGTAATCAGTCTGCACCTGCTTCTATGTCTGTGAGACTGACTCCATCTTCCACCACTCAGGATGGCAGGCTTAGGAGTGGGAGAGCCTATCACAGCCTGGCCAGACGGAGCTAGCTCCCGCCCTTTGTCTATTTATACCTGCCTTTCCTGTTCCTCCTTGCTTGTGGCTTGTGATTCTTCTCTGTTAGTTTCCTGGCCCTGCTGCAGCTTCTTGAACTACTTGTCCCTGCTTCGTATTGACCCTGGCTTACTGACTACTCTCCTGCTCTGCGTTTGGTACCTCGTACACTCCTGGTTTGACTCGGCTTGTTCACTACCCTCCTGCTCTGCGTTTGGCACCTCGTACTCTCCTGTTTTGACTCGGCTCGTTTACTGCTCTTGTTGCTCACGGTGTTGCCGTGGGCAACTGCCCCGTTTCCCTTTGTTCTGTGTTTCCTTGTCTGGTTGTCTGTCGTGCACTTACTGAGTGTAGGGACCGTCGCCCAGTTGTACCCTGTCACCTAGGGCGGATCGTTGCAAGTAGGCAGGGACTGAGTGGCGGGTAGATTAGGGCTCACTTGTCTGTTTCCCTATCCCTGTCATTACAAAAGGGATAATTGACCCTCCTGCCTAGCCTGTGAGCCAGGTATGCATTCTGTTTTCTATCCAGAGGACAAAAAGAAACATTGTAAAGAGTCCTGAGAAAGGTGTGAACATTGCTATAATAAAGGGATTGTGTACATTTTACCAAGATCCCTGCTTGCAGTCATTCAATAGGAACCATCATTGTTTACTTCCAGGGGATAAAAATCTGCACCCAGTGGCGTAACTACCGCTATAGCAGCTGTAGCGGCTGCTACGGGGCCCGCAGCATGAGGGGGCCCATGCCACCCGCAGGCACGGGCCCCCCCTCCCATGGCCTAAGCAGCCGCTATGGCTGCTACAGCGCGACGCCACTGAAGGGGTTGTTCCTACAAAAGGCATGCATCCCCTATCCACAGGATAGGGGATACATGTGTGATCGCTGGGACGCCCAGCGATAAGGAGAACGGTGGACCGAAAGTCCCCCGAAGTTCTCCATGACAAACCTCGGACTTCCGGGGTCTGTCGGCAGCTCCATAGAAATGACTTGTGCACCGGTTACGCTTGTGCGCATGCGTGACCAGCGCTACTTTAATTTTTATTGAACTGCTCAGACCCCGGATGTCCGAGGTTTGTCATGGAGAACTTCGGGGGACTTTCGGTACCCCGTTCTCCTTATCGCTGCCAGCGATGACACATGTATCCCCTATTCTGTGGATAGGGGATACATCTCTTTTGTAGGACAAACTATAGGCCAAACTATAGGCTATATGGTGTTATCTACAGGGGGGCTGTATGGAGTTATCTACAGGGGGGGCTGTATGGTGTTATCTACAGGGGGTTGTATGGCATTATCTACAGGAGGGATTTGGGGCTGTATGGTGTTATCTACAGGGGGGCTGTATGGCATTATCTAAAGGGGGATTTGGGGCTGTATGGCGTTATCTACAGGGGGCTGTATAGCGTTATCTACAGGGGGCTGTGTTTGGCGCTATCTACAGGGGGCTGTATGGTGCTATCTATAGGGGGCGCTGTGTGGCGGAATCTATAGGGAGGCACTATCTACAAGGAGGGGTTGTGTGATACCCAAGGGAGGGGGGGGCCCCAGTCAAAAGTCTGCTATGGGGCCCAGTCTTTCCTAGTTACGCCCCTGTCTGCACCTATGCGATCATCACATGACCAGGGAAGATTTTTGTCCAATGGAAGTAAACAATGAAGGATCCTACAGAGTGACTGTAAGCAGAGATCTTGAAAATCATGAAAAATTGATAAAGAAAGTATATAAGAAAATTGCATAACTTAAAATATACAATAAATAAGTTTTATTTTCTGAAACCAGAAAACCAATTTGATTTATTCTTATGCTTCACTGAATGTATTCGCTAGGCTTCTGCATCTTGTTTAGGTGTGACGCTACAGACATCTCTGCTGTGTCTAGTCTGTCTCTTTGGCCTTGTTTCATAGACTCATGTCTGACTCTCATCTTCTCTGGTTATAATTTTTAAAATCTGTGTTGGTATAACTTTATTTATTTATTTATTTATTTATTTTATTCCTTTTTCTTCTCCTGTAATGCCTCGCCTAATGTAATCTACTTGCCCCTCGGCTAGTCTTCCTATACTTCATTTCATATATGTACTGAAGTCTCCAAGCGATCAAGACCAACCAGTTACACTCCTGTCATTCACTATAAAAATAGTTTTTCTTTTGAGCCAAGGTGGACTTCATTGGGCTTCATTGGGAGACTCTAGTCTCTGCTTTGGAACCACTGTTATATCCGTTTCAACAGGAAATTGAACAATGCGCCATTGGCAAAGTCTTCACTCTAGAAGACTCTAAGGTCTTCTAGATGAAGGAGACCACGGATTGAAATTCCTTCAGAAACCACTCCAATCTGAGTCATATGATTTGACTGCCTCTGTATTCTATGTTCCTTGAAAGCTCTAGCTTCTGACATTTTATGGAATGTCTATTTTTTGGACAATGCTTTGCTATTAGAAGAATTGCTGCAATGCATGTGATCTGTACAATATCTGTTCCCCATGGGCAATCCACCAAGTAACCTGACTACGGCCCAGGGAAGAACTAATGCTTCTCTGCATTTGTTGGAATTGATGTTAGTAGTCTAGCAGAATACCTAGTCAGACAGATTCTTTCCTCCTGTATTTTAACTTTTTTATTTTTTTAAACTAGCCTGTATCTTAACTCTATAATTTATCCCCAACTATACTCCACTTTTCACTTTTCTAAGTATTGTCCAGATAACATATACTTTATTTGGGTATATTTTCACATCACAAGCTACTTCTAGTGGGCCTTATATATTGAATTGTCTGTGCCATTGACTGATTGATACAATAAGCCTCAAACGCATATAGCGTGCTTAACACTTGACCTGCTAGTTTATACAACTAATAGCTAAGGTTAAAATGTCTATTTATCATGCCAAAGTAATTATATTTGCCGTCTTATATTGCAATATGAAGAGGGTATGTGTGTGTGTGTGTGTGTGTGTGTGTGTGTGTGTGTGTGTGTGTGTGTGTGTGTGTGTGTGTGTACATACAGATATATATATATATATATATATATATATATATATATATACAAAGAGAGAGATGCAAAATCTTTTAGTGGTATCCAATTGGCATGAACCACAGATATAAGCCCTTCATATGTAGAGTAGAGGTGAGCTAAGCCAGTCAGTGGGTTTGACATGGGACATACATGTTTTTAGTCTGTGAATAAGTTAAATGGAACCTGTCACATGGTACATGCTGTCTGATCTGTAAGCTACATGTTATAGAGCAGGAGTAGCTGAGCAGATTGATGTATAACTTTGTGAGAAAAGATTCAGGATAGCCAATATTTTGTTAATATAAATCTGCTCACTATGGGCTTAAGAGTCCAGTGGGTGGTGCTACTCAGTGATTGACAACTGTATGTGTATGCACATTCCCACAGAGAAGGCTGTCAGTCAGTGACTAAGACTGCCCTATGGACTCAAACCAAGAATAAGCGGGAATTTATATTAATAAAATACAGGTTATACTGAATCTTTTCCCACAAACTATATATCAATCTGCTCAGCTCCTCCTGCTCATTAACCTGCTGCCTGCAGATTGAACAGCATGTTCCATTTGACAGGTTTCCTTTAAGGTCGGCAGAGCTGATGCAGGTTCTTAAACAGGTAGCGATTGGAGCTAACATAGTTCACGCAGAAAAATAAAAGTAAGAGACAACAGCAGCAGCAAGTATCTAATATCTCATCACAGGGCTAGTGTCCTGTGTCTAAGGGCACATTCACATGTGGTGGAATTGCAGTGGAATTCTCCAGCGGCCGTTTTTTTACATTTGTTTCTATACATTTTTAGGAAACTTAGTTCAAACGTTGCGGAAAACTCAGCTGCGGACCATAGGCTGCGGTGTGAAATTTTCAGTCCGCAGCATGCGGAATTTCACTGCGTATTTCAGCCTTTGCAATGAAAAAACTGAAATCTCTGGCAAGTCCGCTGTAATATCTGCAACGTCTGAATTACCTGTCCAATATGCAAATGTTGGTGCAGATTAGTTGCGTAAAATCTGCACCAACATTTCCGGTGGAAAAACTCTGCCACGTCTGAACGTGCCCTAAATGTGTGAGAGTGCCCTTGACAAATTCCATGTTAGAAATTCTGTTATCCTGGCCTGAGTGAGATTTGACCAGGAGTGTAGGACTCTAGAGGAGGTAAGAAATTCCATCAGCTGCTGTACAAATGAATAGTAGATCATTACTCCTAATTTATTTTCTTCTATACTTTTAGTGGATCTTATAGAAATTACATGCTGGCTTAGTGTACAAGATGTTTCATTGTCTGTATCGTTCATCATTTGTTGGCATCATAATTGTGAATAGTTGTGTAACACTGTCAAATTAGGTTGACATTATTAGTACTACTATTATTTGGGAATTTTAAAATGACATGTCTTGTACAGAAATTAACTATTTTTTTTGTTGTTTTTTTAAATCCTGTTATTGAATGGTGCATGTGTGGATAAAAAATTGGGCAATTACATACAGCAAATGTATAATAGCATTTCCAATATCCTTGTTGATGTCCACTGCTTGGTGGTCAACAACGCCTCTGTATTCCTCTTTTGTACATGTAACAAACTGTTTAGCTGCTCATGTTGGATTTGGTATTCCTCAATATTTTTTCAGAAATATATCTCACCAAATATATCTCAAGTCCAGTTTTCTTTAGTAACACCCATGAATAGTTTTCATGAGTGAACCCTCAGACCTAATTTACAATTTGCCATTTTAGGGCAGATTGTTTTTACATTTTTAGCCATTAGCAGGAGTGGAGTCTTAGTCCTCCATTACACAAATTTTTTCAACTTTTTTAAACCCTTTTAAAAAACTAGATTAATTTTTTACATGTCTTTTTGGTGGTGTCTTTAAATGGAAAAAAAAATGTAAGTGTTTTATTCCTGGCTTTTTTCAAGTCCTATCAAAAACCTAGGGTGAAAAAACATTGGAAAAAATTGCCATACGCATTATATAGGCTGCATTTTTTTTAAAAAACACCAGTGAACCCAAAAAATGCCAACAAAATGGCACAAACTAAAATGCAGAGTATATAGACTTTTCAATATTTCGCTATAGACTTTAAAGTAATATCTGACAGCATGGTTTATGACCAAAAAATGCCAACAAAAACACCACAAAAAATGCAGCAAAACGCTTTATGGGATTTCAGCCTTAAGGTAGGAGAAGTAGAATTGAAACAAATACACTTGTCTTCTTTTTATTGATCTATTCCCAGATTTGTCCGCAAAAAACAGCAATTGATAAGGCTCTGTTCGAACCACGTTTTTGCATCATAAAAAGTATTGTTTAATTTCAAGATCACGGGAAAAAAGTTTTTTAAAGCAGAATGCAACAGGAAGCCTATTGCCATTGACTTCTATTCAACAACAAATTTGGATTTTGTTCATAAACAGGAAAGAAAAGAGGAACCTGCGTCGTTTTTGTCTCCTGTTGAATTCTGCTTTAATGGTAAATTTACCCACCAAAACAAAACAGTACCTTTCAACCGGATGTAAAAAAAAACGTGGTGTGAACCTGGCCTAATGGCATCAAAATGCAAAGTGTAAACTGTCACTATCCCTGTCAGTGCGAGACTGGGGTACGTTCAGCCCATTAAAGGAAATTATTCTGAGATAAGTCTTTCTTCATTGTTATTGCGACAGAACCTGGACTTAGCAGAAGACCTTCTGTTCCTCTGGTTGGCCGTTCTGACCTTGATGCCTTGATTTTATCTGAGTCAATAATTAATACAACTATTCATTTATTATATATAATAGTTATTAATCCTCTTTCACATCACGTTTGGTAGATCGACTCTTCGATACATTTTTTTTATCAAAAGAAGCATTGGATTTTGGCACAAAGAGAGGAGAAACATTCCCTTACATTTCCCTAGGGAATGTTTCTCCTCTACCTTGTGTTGTGACCTGATACTCCTTTTGACTAGAAAAGATGTACAAAAGGACAGATCTTCTGCGATGTAAAAAGAGCCTTACAGGTAACTGGACCTCCAAGGATTGCTATATACAATTTTGGATTTTAAAGAATGCAATATATCTTACACATCCTTTACTACTGCTTATGTTAATCCAACTGTCCAAAAAACAATATACTGTATACTTATAGGTACTGTCTACTTATAGTTGTCTATTTAAAAGGGGTACCCGACCCCATCGTAGATGGGTAACCAATAAAAATCCAATGACTGCGGTCTGTAAACTTAAGACTGTTATTTTTAGTAAGTGTTCATTGGACTATGATTATGATTTCACGTTTAAGTAGCTCAGTACACAGTGCGATTGAATTAAACTCTATCTACTGATTTGCACAAGAGAATTAGAATTCCACATATGAACAATCCTGTTTTCTTGAGCTAGGGAGAGCATCAGTGCACACATAGGAAGCTTATGTGCTAATAAAATGATTGTCAATGGTTTCAGGCTGTCTCTCCCAGCTCGCTGTGGATCATTCTTTATGTAAGTATTTATGTAAAATGCCTCTAGTAACATGCATGAAACTCTGCCCAGCCGGATTCATCGCAGCACCAGGCATAAATTAATCACTTTAAGCCTCCTAAACAGCTGCCATGTACTGATTTTTAAAGGGGGGGGGGGCGAAGTATTCCAGTGTCATTTTACTTTAAAAAAAATAGACTGTATTAACCCTGAATTGACTAGTTATTGAATGACTTTGTAAGAGATACTATTGAAAGAAAAAATGAAGAATTTTTATTATCTATCCGTTAACTAATAAAGACATGCTTGGGTTCATGTATCTATCCAATTTTGAAAAAAAAAAGATATAAATATGGCGGTCAGGACATTTGCCGTATTTGTAAATTGGTTTCTCCATTTTGTAACCATAATATCAACAGTTATAAAAAGAAAGGGATGCGACTTGTTAGTCGCAATATTGTAATATTTGTATCATCTAAAGAAATAACGTTGTACGTATGGAAGGATAAATGTATTTAAAGAGAGGGAATCTGTCATGTGTTGTAGAACATTTTCATGAACAGGTTGCAGATTTGTTTTAGCGATGACAACACTATTGATACATTATTTAAATAAAGCCATTATTCATTCGATTGTCATCTCTATTGTCCCTTTGTTTCATCATTAGCAGGTGGGTCAGTTTACACTTGTTTTACAATGTTTTATTATATTTCTTTTTTGTGCCTTTGCGTGTGTCCAGTTTCCTCAGCTTTTTAATTTTTATTTTATTTATTTTTTTAGAATGATGTCATTGTTTATTTTTTCGGTAGATATCAAATCGACATTTGTTAGAAATATTAAGATTTCGTTTTTAGTGCGTTTCCACGCTAGCGATTTTTTTGGAGTATGTCTTCTGATTACTGCAAACTTTAGCAGCATAGAAATACATTGGATCCGTCAAATGATTCATGGATAGTTGTTTTTACAAAAGCATACTGAAAAAAAAACCTCTATTGTGAAGGTGTCCTTAGTAAGCCAACTTCAATTTTAATGCACCTTAACAGAAGCTATTGGGATTTCCACCTTAATAATTAGATTATCATCATCATTTATCTAAGTTTAGTGTTCATATTTTAACATTCTCATTATCCATCTGTGAATAGCTGATATTTACTTGCCATATCTTGCTATACAAATTTGTAGCAAACTCTCTGTTTAATGATGATGTTGATAATGATGATAACATAATGTATTACGACTGATGATGAAGATTTCCATTTGAATCATTCAGATGACAAATGTCATCATCGCACATACTGTAATATTATGCTTAAATATAATAATAATAATAATAATTATACTCTGTTTAACATTAAATCAAATCTATGCTCTAACTATAAGGGTATGTTCACACACACTAATTACGGACGTAATTCGGGCGTTTTTCCCCCGAATTACGTCCGAAAAATGCGCCTCGATAGCGTTGACAAACATCTGCCCTTTGAAAGCAATGGGCTGACGTTTGTCTATTCACACGAGGTGTATATTTACGCGCCGCTGTCAAATTATGGCACGTAAATAGACGCCCGCGTCAAAGAAGTGACCTGTCACTTCTTGGGGCGTAATTGGAGCCGTTATTTATTGACTCCAATGAAAAGCAGCGCCAATTACGTCCGTAATGGATGCGGCGTTCAAGCGCCTGCACATGCCGTTACGGCTGAAATTACGGGGATGTTTCCTCCTGAAAACATCCCCGTAATTTCTGCCGTTACGGACGCTGCCGTGTGAACATACCCTAAAACTATTACCAATTGCATAAGACTGCCCAACCATTCAACCAGGATTGAAAAAAAAAAAACTTTTGCATTTTAATTCAGTTTTGACAAGTTTTGTATTTGAAATTATGTAGCCAAAAGTGGTTGACAGAGATGAAATAAACCTGAGTGATTTCTTTTAAAATATATTGTACCAACATCAAATGTTATGCAGCAATACATACAAAGTGTAAAATAACTTAAAAGCACACTGAAAATGGAATATAAATAACTTGTTTTCATGGAGAACAAATAGTTACAAAGCCCACCCATCAGAATTCATTTCTAGGAAAGCTTTTCTCCCCCCCACCCTCCCCCACCCTTCGCTCAAATCTCCAAATTGTGTTTGCTAGCAAACTGTAATTACAATCGCCACTTCCACATTAAATATCTATATGTATTCAAAATAAGGATCACAAAGTACTTGAATAGAATACACCTCTGCTGAAAAGAAAATGCTAACAAGTAACTATCGAGTCACAATGTAACCAAAATAAATTTTGTTCATGTATATTAACATATTTTACATGTAGCCAAAGGCTAGCATGGGATGTGCATTAAATATCATCTTTAATACAGTACACTCCTGGCCAATGTAAAGAGTCAAATTATATCTCCCCTTTGGATCATGGGCTCTAAATAAAAGAAAAAGACTTAGTCCATTAACTTTTTGAATGCCAGATATTTCCCAACAGACATATGTCACCAAAGCACATCTTGGTGTGCATGACTCTAGTACACAAAGGGTTAAATATGTCTTATTTCAGATGGCGATCAGTGTCTTATTTTTCTTCTGCTAAATTGAAAGATGAAGGGTAAGTGAATAGAAACGTCATCAATGAAATGAGAAAAATACATGCAAACCAGGAATTTGTTGCAGAATTAGCTGTACATTTTGCCACTAGAAATAAGCAAATAAATAGTCTTTATTTTTAACTCTAGTCCTTCTTCCAGAAGTGTTGGAGTATCCAGAAGATGATACACAAGGAGGCCCGCCTCACTTGTAGTATTCTTTGTATTAAAGTGAACTTTGCACAAAAGGGTCAGTGTCAAAACTTGGGAACTTCCAATCCTCTTCCTTCTTTATTGCCCTTGATAATAGATTACATCTATTTTTTTTCCACTTTTCTTTTCTTTTAAGTTCCACAGCACAAAATGTGTGTGCGCCCCAGCCCCCAATTTTCACACACATCAGCATAAAAAATTCTAATATATAGATTATTTTAGAAATATAATTAGTGCTTTGTCTCTGTGGTCTTGGTGTCCATTAGTACAAGGTCTTAGTAGCCATTTTGGTCCAGGAAATTTGAAAGTATATTGTAGGTAGTGATACCATATGGAGGACCAAAAGTTTTCTGATGTATAAACATTCAAGACTGCAGCAGCCTCTTCATCAGATGAGTTATGACCATGAAGGTTTCAAAGCAGGGTTTTGGCTGTGATTGAGACCATGTCATAAATAAAAAATTTAGGGAAACGTCTGTAGGACCCCATAATCTGAGGCCCCATGCATTGCTAGTCACAGTCCCAAGGCTGCTGCATGTTTTTTGGCTTTCAGTCTGAGGTCTGCAATACTTGAGTTCTTGCTTGTTGTCTTGGCAGCTGCAGCTGCAGCCACTACTGATGCAGCCGTCGCCGTCTCTGCTGCCAATGTTGCCAACGGGAGACCAAATGGTGGAGCAGGGAACATCATGTATGGGGCGTGCGCTGTCAGATGAGGGTGTAGGTGGTGATGAGCGTGTGCCACAGCACTGTCCAGCTGCAATTGTGCCTGAACCTGGAAGGACAACGATGGCATATTGCAATGACTATCCTACAAAATAGTATTGCAGGCAAGCAAGAGCCACAAGAAGAAAAAAAAATAACAAAGCATTAACAAAACAACAATCTACTAAAACTAAATGCAGCATATTTTTTTAACCCATAGCTGCCATGGGGATAGTGATATTGTCTAAAACAAAAACAAAAAAGAAGCTAATTAAATATATATAGGGGCTTATGTATCAATCAGTCTATGACAGAAAATGGCACATGAACATCAAATTATAGGGCTGTGGAGTTGTGGTCCATTGTTATCAATGTTATTCTAAGCGTTTTCACTGCTTTTATTTGGGAGCCTGGCTAGAAGACATTTTATGCTGATTATTTGCACCAAACATAGTTATACACATTTGTCAAGCTTGACTTCTCCTACAATCTTCCTTCCAGTTCAAAGTGCAACAAATATCTGAAATATCAGCATCCCAACTAAAGCAAATGTGTTGTATAAATGACACTACTAATTCACAACCCCCTTATAAAATGTGTGCTGCTCTTTTTTTAGACTCATATAGATTATGTCTGAAATGAGCTTAAGGGGAAAAAACACATGGATAAAGCAGATTGATTTCTTCTCTATCTCTATAGACTGTTAAATACCCCATACACCTAACATAAGCATTGATTCTGTTGGAGCAGACTATTGGTAGTAATAACTATACTATCTAAAGGATGCCAGTTATAAATGGTGATGGGCAGATTTGAGCAGTGAATACAGATAAAACAGGACATGGCACCCTGGTGTTAACACTTGTGTCTTGACATTGTATTCAGATCTCTGGTTTGCAGTGATGTCATTGTCTGTATAATTGAGCTGCATGTACTCACTTTATTAAATATTAACAAACATGCTTTCAGTGGAACCATTACATAAACACTGAATGAATCTGTCAATCTCCTGCACTGGCTATTTCTGGACAGCGCACAGTCTGTACTACTGCTCTGTATTTTTATGGGCACACCAGCTTTATGATGAGGAGAAATAAAGATCTGACCTAGGACAAGTATCACACAGAGTAGGAGATAATGTACTTGCCTGTTGGAATGGCATCCTCAGTGCTCCCACGTTGACATAAGGTGCTACACGACAAGCTTCAAATTGGCTCCCTGCTCCTATAAGAACTCCTGCGAATATTAAGAAGCAAGATCAGATCTGCAGGACCCCACCTGTATCTGGAGAGGTCTCTATCATAGCACCCCCCCCCCCCTCCTAAGTGCAGACAGATTACATTGATTGAGCTCTGCTGTGCACGGGTCACTGAGCGAAGAAGGGTTACTGATGTCAAATTGTATATAAGGTAATAGATAAATATGTTAGATGGTATGCAATGTATAGCATATATATTTATATATATATATATATATACACACACACCTTATATAAATTGCATATAATTTCTTTATTATGCATTTCATGTAAAAGGTAATGGCGCTAATAGACAAAATACTGCGATGTACTAAATACTTCTTTTTAGATTTGCCGCACTGCATCCTATTAAGCATTTACATCTAATTATCCGACAATTGATATAAAGGGCATTTTCTTTTCTTAATGTACCTTTATGTAGCTGGTTTTCTTGTTTTCTGCATTTTGCTCTTCGATTTTGAAACCAGACCTGAATAAAACGAAATAAATATAAATATAGTTGTAAAATAACGTGACTCTAATGTAGAAGGATGCGACTGGAGTAATGTATAGCAACAATGTCAAGGAATTCCATGCATACATATGTGATCTTATTTTATCCAAAAGCTACAATTAATAAGGCAGCAAGTTAGCGGGTTTCCAGTGCACAGTGCGCAGAATTAACTAGTCACAGCAGCGCTCACTATAAGGAGGACGTAAAGGCTGCTCCTCTGTGTATTACACAATAACACTCGATGCATAATTGTCTCATTATTATGATAATCTCATTGCTTCCCTCAGAGAACGGCCCATATCAAGAGCTAGATGCTGAAATCAGCGCACATGGACACATGCACATTGTATACATGTAATCCTACAAACCACATCGAAGGATACATAGATAGCTGCACAAAGAATATGAAATAGTGAATAGAAGATAGATGATGATAGATAGATAGATAGATAGATAGATAGATAGATAGATAGATAGATAGATAGATAGATAGATAGATAGATAGATAGATAGATAGATAGATAGATAGATAGATAGATAGATAGATAGATAGATAGATAGATAGATAGATAGATATGAAATAGAGTAATATGAAATGGATAGATAGATAGATAGATAGATAGATAGATAGATAGATAGATAGATAGATAGATAGATAGATAGATAGATAGATAGATAGATAGTAATATTTCACAGAAAAATAAGAGATGCATTGGTAGAGATGCCATAACACAGATACATGATCAGTAGAGTAGTAGCTTATTTTAAGAATCGAATCTAATAAAATGTCGCAAATATGATTGTATTATTTGTATAAAAACAGTGTTCTACATGCAGTAATAGTATTTAGATCTTATGCCATGCCCTGGATACGGACTGGTACACGTGCAGGTCCTGCAACCACAGCTACCCACTGTAAACATTACACGGAATCGCGCGACATGTAATACTAGAACTAGAATACTTTCTATGAACCCTCCTGATATTATACAGCTTGTATTTGCCACAACAGAGTACACTTATTAGACAACCCATGTGATATTAATAGCATGAAGCAACTTGTGAACAAGCAGAATAGCGGCAGCTGAAGAGTGATCAGATGTGGGACAGTTCTGCAGCATGAAACAGTTCATACATGGGAGGAAGGTCGTTCTCCTGTGTCTTGGGTTCTGACTATAGTTTACAAAATCTGGTAAATGAGGGGAGATTACTAAAGAAGGAGACATGAAGAAGGGGCATTGTACCTGAAGCTAGCATGGAAAGATCAGGAGGAATATTAGTAAATGCCTGGAACTATCTTCCATCTGATGTAGGTGAGAAATCTGCAGTAAGTGAATGTAGGGTCTAATGTAGATGATATACAATTATCTTGATTTACAAAAGAAAATCGTAGAAACACTATTAAATAGTAATAATCCTAATAATACATGAAAGATAATAATTCTGCCATCACTGTGCTGTGCTGGTCATATAGACACATGTTGGAGATGTGTGTTTGCAGGCTGGATGAAAGAGCAGGCGCTGGGGATTAGAAGGGGGTACAGGAGATGGGGGTGGCACAGTGAAGCTTCCCTCAGATTAAGGACAAGTTGTCTGTCAGTAGTATGTGGATCCAGTTTATAGCAGGTACCTGCACTCTGGCCTCAGACAGTCCCAGCCTCTGGCTCAGCTCTTCCCTCATGAAGGCATCAGGGTAATGGGTCTCATCAAACAGCCGCTCCAGTTCGTTCAGCTGCTCCAGGGTGAAGTTGGTGCGGCTCCTTCTCTGCTTGATCTTGGTCTGTCCCTCTTCCTCCAGAATCTTCATGTCCTCCTTCCGTTCCTTCATGTCTGGGGACACTGCATAGGGTGGGGAACACTGTGATGAGATCCTGACCTTATAAACAGCAGCATAGACCCCCCCCCCTCCCCCCATGCTTATTACAACACACACCTGACGTATACATCCTTCCCACACCTAATGAAGCACTACTCAATACATATATACCGACTCATTACACACAACTGTCCCTGATCATGAGCTGTCACATCGTCAGATTAACATAGGGAACCCAATGACACCAGGGGCTATATAGCCTGTCCAGCATTTACAGAATATGTCCAGATACAGAAGAGACATCATGGATAATCACTTGAAATAGTTTATTCTACTGGTAACCTGCATTATATTCATGCTCTGGAATTGTCCTATTATCTCTATCCACTGGGTAAAGATTCATCAGATTTGTGATTTAGAGAAATTATCTATATAATCTTCAAATATTATTAGTAGAAATAATATGTTGCTTTTTATTATTATTTTTATTAATAATAATAATAATAATGATACTAATAATAATAATAAAAAAATAATAATACAAATAAACAAAAAAATTACAAAAACTATTTCAAATTTACAAATGAATAGCTGTACTGGACAAACCCTGGGCCTGCACCATCATAAGGTAATAGGGACCCAACAGGTCATGTGTATACCAGTGTGAGCAGGGAGTGTGCGGGCACGTGTATACAGCTGGGTACACCGCCGACCCGCTCAGCACCGCGCACATTTGTTTAGGAAATGATTTCCGGGAGTTACTCTATGTGCCAACTAATTCTTCTTATTATCCTGACAAGCAGCTCCAGTGCTGACATCCTGTGCTGGGCATGATAGGCAAATCCCTGCATTGTCCTGAGATTTGATTATACAAATGTATCACGTCATTATATATGTTCTCTTATATGCTCAGTCTGGACAATCTCAGTAGAAATCAGATTGACGTTTACTAATTTATTGTTTTCATTTTTAGAATTTACTACTGCTATTATTGCTACTAATATTACTACTAGCAATACCAAAAATATGGAAAATTATTATTGTCATTATTACACACAAAATTAATATGCTCAAAATACACTGTATATTTCCATGTGAATTTAACACTCCGCTGGTGTCTACATTTTACCTAATTTTTGTATAATAGTTCGTCTGAAAATATTTTATTTTAAAATAGAAATTTAAAATAAAAATTGCATTTATTTATGTAAAATTGTGGCACATTTATCCTATATTATCTATCTTACATCAATTGTATTAACATTTATCTTTAATATTTCATTGTATTGATATTTCTCATAATTTAAACACTGATTTACTGGCATTATAATTATTGATACTAATAATATATTGTACCAGTAGCCTTATAATATGAACTGTTACAAATTGCAAATGTGGTGTAACTTGAGATGTGTAAAGCAAGCAGTCACATAATAATAATAATAATAATAATAATAATAATAATATTATTATTAATAATAATAATAATGATGATGATAATAATGATAATGCTCATCATCTGCAGAAATTATTAGACGTTTAGGGAGATCACATGAGTAGTGTGACCTGTGTATATTTTGCATTGAGAAGGTTTTTGGCACACTGTCACCCAGATTCTCAGCAATTTTAATTATCATTACTATAGTTCCTATTATCATCATTACATATGTCCAGAGCTCAAGGAGAGGTAGGTAGGGAGTATTGTGACACTTGTCATTACTGAGTGCAGTCAGTATACTCTGCACATATGGTGCTGTAAATAATTCATGTACAATCTCTCATGCTCCTATATGCAGCTGTATATTGTGCTGGGACATTTCCTGGGGCCATCATGGAACTTTTACAACTCATATATAATATTCTATCTATCTATCTATCTATCTATCTATCTATCTATCTATCTATCTATCTATCTATCTATCTATCTATCTATCTATCTATCTATCTATCTATCTATCTATCTATCTATCTATCTATCTATCTATCTATCTAACCCCCCAGCACATATACAGTTTTGAAGTCCATGTATGTATGAGATAGTGACAGGAGAATAGTTACCCTCTGTTAGCTTGGGGCTCCCGCTGTCCCGGATCCTGTCTGTGGTCAGTTCCAGCTCCAGCACCGGTGATCTGGCACCACCTCCACCACCTCCACCTCCTCCTCCGCCACCTCCTCCCCCTGCTATTCCCCGGGTCACCGGTACCCCGTCCTCCCGGAGCCCCTCAGCACAGGCCTGCTCCTTGCCCCTGGCCGGGCCGCTCTCGAGCACCTCCCGGTAAGTGATCATCTCCTTCTTTTCCTTTATCTTCTGATCAAACGACTTGGACACAAAGGCAGTGAGTTCTTCCATAGTGTGGATGATAAGGAGCGGGCTGATCTTCCTTCCAGGATCCTCAGTGATAGTGATGATAATGATAAGATATAGGGAGAACCCCCCCAGTCAGTGCTCAGCACTCCACACACATCACACAGGGATGAGCTATTGAAGTCTCACTATTTATACTTTGTAGCGCCTGCCCCTTGTCCTCCCCTTGTAATAAGTAGAAGAGATTCCCCCTGACTCCCCTGCAGCTTCCTAGTGCGGGATCACTGCAGCCCACAGCTCCCTTCACACCACCAGCACTGGTGCCCAGGCTGCTATTGGCCACTAATCCAGACAACGAGCCCTCTTTAATTTACTTACAGCCCCTGCTCTGTGTCCTGAGTGAGGAGAACACAGGGGAGCTGGGTGGGTTGGACTAGCTATGGGAGGGGACACAGGCAGATTGGCACCTCTCTGCCAGGGCAATATATCACATCTTAGAACCCTCTGCTTAATTCACCCCCATTGGGGTCCACTTCACCCCCAGTCTCCATTGCAGAACACCTACAATTTTACCCAAAACATTCTAAAACATTCTCCATGGTCTCCTCCAGCACTACATAGGTTAAATGTAACAAATGGGGGCCAAAGGCCAATGACCCTGGTGGCCAGGGACAGGTCCTGTTGTTGTCACCAGCAGAGCTCATACTCACCACAAGATTTCATTTGTCACCAATTAAATATTAAAGAACTGCTATCATCAGACTGACGGTTGGATTGAATACATTGTATCATCATATTTGCATAAATAAATAGTATTTCATATAAGGGTCAATCCATTTGTTCCAGATCCCAATGAATATCCAATCACTTCGCTCTAAATTATGCGTCTTATTATGATGATTATTGTTGTTGTTGTTGATGTTATTATTAGGATTTATTTTGTAGCTGACGTTAAGAAGTAAACTACAATTCTATACAATGTGTGCGAGTCCTGATGAAACGAATTCCTATTAGGAGGGTGATAGTAGAGGAGCTGTGTTGTTGAAGTCACTGCTGATATTAATGTAGCAATACATGACATTATTAATACACTCTATTAGTAGGAGGATGTGTGAGGCTTCATCTCCAATATGAAGCATAACGAATATATGAGCTCTATACAGTCATGTGGACATAAGGACCCATCCGCTCATTACACATCTATTATTAATTGTCTATCCATGAATTGATTCTTCCCCTTCTGACCCTTTCATATATAACAAACCACAGAAGAGTATTTATGAGTAGTGACACCAGAACTACTGTACTACTTGAGACCAGACTTTAGCCCAATACTGGTATTCTAGTCATTTACTATCATATATTGGAAACCTGATGATCCACTATATTCTTCATATTAACTGCTTCAAAAACACTATCAAATCATATAATGTGTCTTTATATTAAATATGAATAATTGAATAATATGGTTACAATATGTTTTTATGTATTTACATATTAAATATAAAAAAAATGTACTAAATATATAAGTGTGTATGTATATATGTATATATATATATATATATATATATATATAAAATTATTATTTTTATGAATACATAAATACAGTATCCACACACAAACGCACACATAACATATATCTATGCCTATGCATTTATATATTACATTATTACACATACACACAAAACTAAATAATATATATATATATATATATATATATATATATATATATATATATATATATATATATATATATATATATATATATATATATATATATATATATATATATATATATGTTCCCCAATAACTAGGACAGACTAGGGTGTGAGAGCCGAATTAGTCCGAACAAAGCCGAGTAGATCCGATCGTGTGGCTGTCCTGGTGGGGGGTAATGATAGAGACATCACTCGCCTCCCCTCTTCTCGTCAACTACTGTGACGGGACACAAGCATGTCCGCAGAGACCACAAAGAAAAGTCACCAACTTATTATCATCAATCATACATAAAACACATGTAACTGGGAGCAACAATCTCCTCTTCGCTTTAGTAGACTTACATTTCACATTTCATTCAATATCACATAATGAGGAATCCTATAAGAATAATAATCGACATATTATATAACGATGAATGAATATATATATATATATATATATATATATATATATATATATATATATATATATATAATGTAAATATGATGATACATCTTATAAATATAATAGTAATCGAAGTGCCATATAATAATGAATTATATAAATATATAATTAATGATAATGACCATATCATAGAATAATGAATAATATATAATGGTCGAATAATGATTAATAATATAGACCAGTGTGTCACTTATAATGATCTTTATTATACTCACTGTTCCTTGTGTTATAGGGATTAGTCTACAAGACCTCAGTTTATTATTGATTTTAGGTATTGATTGAGTTCTGGCGATGATCTTTGGTTTCACATCTAAATTGTAACCGAGGTGCATTTTACTGCTGTCATATAATGTGATCCTGGTGATGAGGAGGAGGTGTCCTACTTTACTATATATTATTCTCCTTTCTATTTGTATGCCGTAGATTACACTAATAAAGGTGAATTAGCCCGTAATTATAATGTAGAAAATGTATATGGCAGCAAGTACTTATTACACACACAGTATAATAATTTCATGAATAGAAATATTATTTATTAATAGTTTTCCAAGAATCAAGATCAATCACAGTTGAGCACACATTTTTTGTCACGATATAATAAAAATGTATAAATATACAGAAATACATTGCAAGGGTGAAGGGTATGGGATGAGCCGGCTCCCTGGAGATAGAATATCTGATTGTTTTTTTTTGGAATGAATGAAACTGAGGATTAATCTTTACAGGCACCAAGTACCATTCACCACCTGAAACACATCCATGCAGATGTGTATATGTGTGTGTATATATACATACACACAGTGTATGAAGGAGCAGATCATCAGAAGAGGATAGGACAACCTATGTGTATCTCTCCCTCATAGGAGTTTATAGAAAAAAATAAAAACAAGTATATATATATATGTATATATATATATATATATATATATATATATATATATATATATATATATATATATATATATATATTTACTACAGTATGCATAATTTTATATAGTATACAGTATCCACAACAGATACATTGTAACCATTACCTGTTTAAATACACTGTCAGGTGATTAGTACAGAACATGTTTATGTCATCCAATGACACACACATTGTAAATAAACATTGAAACATTGTAAAGCAAAGTGCAATAATAAATACATAAGAACGCTAAAGCTTACACTGTAGATTGCACTTGTTATTATAACTATACAGTATAACGCTATTATATTACTGGTACAGAGCTGCAGTGATCTACTATGCGCCCTGTCCTTGGTTCACTGTGCGAACGCCGACCATCGATTGTTCAGCTTTCGTTTGCTCTCCCCTGCTTGATTTAGCTCGATTGCTAAGGTCTGGCTATATGTGTACGGCGTGGGACAGGCAATAACAAGAGCACCGATTGCCACCGTTTCCGGTAAGTGAGTCCGGTGCTCCCTGTTTTACCGTATATTCTTTGCAGGTAATGTAAGGAGGATGCTGCTGCAGTGAGTGTGTCACAGAAGCTGCGGTTACTACCTGGCGTCGTAGCTGGGCCTGTGCTGTGCAGTTACAGTGTGTATTGGTGGGCATTGTATAAGTTATGATGGACAGGGTCAGTTTATAGCTGATCATTTTCTCAGACCTTTGTATTGATGAGGGCACTACAGAGATAATGCCCATGGCATGTGTTGTGATGGGTAGGGACTTCTTATGTATTGAGGGGCTTCTTGCTGATTTTTAGTGCTTGTGTTTCCATTTATAGGGTTCATGTGCGTGTGTATATAGACAGGTGTATTCTCTGAGCAATCCGCCAATCAGAGGGGACGGTGTGCGCTGTATTCCGCAACACACCTCATAAATGTGGGGAAATTCAGCCCACGCTACTGCATAATGCCAGGCGTTCACTGTGGTGGAGAGCACCCCCCACTATGTTCTGTACGATAACATCAGAATGTCTGTACGTCGATGCCACTGAGGCACGTCGCGCACCCAAAAATACTATTTTGTATATTTTGGTCTGTAAGGTTTATAAATAAGTTGATGGATCATGTCAATTTGGACTGGATTCAAACTGAGGACCGTGTCCATAGGTTCAGGTATAGCGGGCCTTGTGAAAGTATTCACCCCCTTGTTTTTGCATTACAACCTGGAATTAAAATGAATTTTTGGGGGGTCCGAACCATTTGATTTACACCATGTCTATCACTTTGAAGGTGCAAAATATTTTTTATTGTCGCACAAACAAGCTGAAAAAACAGAGACCTTTAGGGTGGAAACACACAGCATAAAACACTGCGGATTTTCCACAATGGACTAATTGCGGAATATCCGCAGCGTATTACAGCAGCAGCAAGGTGGGTGAGATTTCAACAAATCTCGTCCCCACGCTGTGGAAAAATGCAGGTGAAAATACCGCACATACATTGACCTGCGGTGCAGTTTCTTCAACCGCAGCATGTCAATTAATGCTCCGGAATCGCAGCTCTTCTGTTGCGGGTTTTCACATTGAATTCATTGGGGTGCTTAAACCCGCTACAAAGTGGTGTGTGTTGCGATATTTGCGGTGGAATCACAGCGATTCCGCCGGAAAAAGCAGCGGTCACGTGGCCTGCAACATCATCCAGGGAGGCCGGAGTGCACGTCAGAGGAGGGAGGGGGTAAGTATGTGCGATAATTAACGCAGTGGAATTTACGACTGAAAAAACGCACCACAGCGTGGTGCCGGATTTCGGACGGCATTCCCTGCAGTGTTCACGGTGGATACGCTGCGCAGCTTGATGCACTGTATCTACACTGAATACGCCGTGTGTGTTCCTACCCTTAATGTGCTTAAAGTGTAGCTAAACGTTTGACAAACTTCTGACATGTCATAGTGACATGTCAGAAGTTTGGATTGGTGGGGGTCCGAGCACGGAGACCCCCACCAATCTCTATAACGAAGCAGCTGAACTGCTCGTGTGAGCGCTCAGCCGCTTCGTGTCCGGCTATTTCTGGAAATAAATGTATCGGTGTATGGACTCGATAGAAAGTCTATGAGCCCGTACTCCGATACATTTATTTCCGGGAAAAGCTGAACAGACACGAAGCGGCTGAGCGCTCACACGAGCACTTCAGCTGCTTCGTTCTAGAGATTGGTGGGGGTCTCAGTGGTCTGACCCCCACCAATCCAAACTTCTGACATGTCACGTTTAGCTACACTTTAAGGCTGGGTTCAGACGACCTATTTTCAGACGTAATGGAGGCGTTTTACGCCTAGAATTACGTCTGAAAAACCGGCTCCAATACGTCGGCAAACATCTGCCCATTACTTTTAATGGGCTTTACGATGTTCTTTGCTGACGACCTGTCATTTTACACGTCGCTGTCAAAAGACGGCGTGTAAAATTACAGCCTCGTCAAAAGAAGTGCAGGACACTTCTTGGGACGTAATTGGAGCCGTTTTTCATTGACTCCAATGAAGAACAGCTCCAAATTACGTCCGTAAAAGACGCCCCACAAAACGCGAGTACATGCAATTTACGTCTGAAATTCAGGATCTGTATTCTCCGGGAAACCGCTCCGAAATTTCAGACGTATTTGCCGTTAGGGTATGTGCACACGATGAGAGGCTTTTACGTCTGAAAAGACAGACTATTTTCAGGAGAAAACAGCTGCCTCGTTTCAGCCGTAAAAGCTCCTCCTCGCATTTTGCGAGGCGTCTGTGACGCTCGTAAATCTTGAGCTGCTCTTCATTGACTTCAATGAAGAACGGCTTAAATTACGTCTGAAAGAAGTGTCCTGCATATAATGTATAGAAGTGTCCTGCATATAATGTATAGAAGTGTCCTGCATATAATGTATAGAAGTGTCCTGCATATAATGTATAGAAGTGTCCTGCACTTCTTTGCCGAGGCAGTCATTTTACACGTCGTCGTTTGACAGCTGTCAAACGACGACGCGTAAATGACAGGTCGTCTGCACAGTACGTCGGCAAACCCATTCAAATGAATGGGCAGAAGTTTGCGGACGTATTGGAGCCCTATTTTCAGACGTAAAACGAGGCATAATACGCCTCGTTTACGTCTGAAAATAGGTCGTGTGAACCCAGCCTTATCGTGTGCACATTCACTTAGTATTCACCCCCTGACAGTCAATACTTTGTGGAGACACCTTTTGCTGCAATTATAGATGCAACTCATGTGGAGTATGTCTTGTCTCTATTAGGTTAGCACATCTAGTCACTGGGGTTTTTGCCCAACAAAACTGCTCCAACTCCTTCATGTTAGATGTTGCATTGTTGTACTAAAGTCTTCAAGTCATGCCATAAATTCTCATTTGGATTGAGGTCTGGTCTCTGACTCGGCCTTTCCTAGATATTTAAATGTTTTCTCTTAAACCACTCCAGAGTAACTTTAGCAGTATGTTTGGGGTCATTGTCCTGCTCCAAGGTGAGCCTCTGTCTTCTTCGCCTCAAATCTCTGGCAGACTGAAGCAGGTTTTCCTCAAGAAGTGTAGAACCTATTCTGTCCGAGCTTACAATAGGGTGAAGGTTGCGAAATGCGCATCGGGGTACTCCCTGGGGTGATTTCTCCCCCTGTCACCATGTCTGTGACAGGTATTTGACTTATGAAAGTACTATTGATATCTTATTTGGCTTAATGTCCTAGGGCTTGACTCTAGATATAGAGCTTAAAGGGAATGTGTCGCTAGAAAAATTCTTTTTTTTTTTTTTTTAAAGTTAAACAGTTAGGGTATGTGCACGCACACTAATTACTTCCGTAATTGACGGACGTATTTTGGCCGCAAGTACCGGACCGAACTCAGTGCAGGGAGACGGGCTCCTAGCATCATAGTTATATACGGTGCTAGGAGTCCCTGCCTCTCTGCAGCACAACTGTCCCGTACTGTAATCATGTTTTCAGTACGGGACAGTAGTTCCACGGAGAGGCAGGGACTCCTAGCATCGTACATAAGTATGATGCTAGGAGCCCGGCTCCCTGCACTGTGTTCGGTCCGGGACTTGCGGCCGAAATACGTCCGTCAATTACGGACGTAATTAGTGTGTGTGCACATACCCTTAGTATATAAATGATTACACATTGTTCTAATTTTTTCAGGAAATGTTATAAATTAGATTTCCATGTGCAGCATTGGCATGTGGTAAAGCATTTGCCGTTCCCACACAGACGGCGTACACTATAGTGAATGGAACGGCTCCCGTTCGCGTTCTCTATGGGGCTGTATGTGTCGTATTCCATCTCTGTATGTGTCGTTAATCGACACATACAGAGATGAAAAAAAAATCGCAGCCCCATGGAGAAGTAAAAGAAAGAAAAAAGTACAACACAAATAAATTAAAATTTATTTTAATGACATAATAAAAGCAATAACATATAAAAAAATGTTTTTCGTGACACCATCCCTTTAATTCGGACGAGCCATTACAATCCATATTGGATGTGATACTGCTGCTTGACTGTTCACTATGGTAAATATTATCAAAGGATGTTTTTATTGTATGTTTTTGGAGGGTACATTAGTTTGTCTAGTTGTATGTAACAATAAAGACAGATTTTTATTTTTTTTTTTCTGGACAATTGATTTTGTCTTGTATATGCATTTTATTGTAAGTTCGGACAGTATAAGTTCTATTCTTGTGCTGTTGCTTTGGATATTGGTAAAGTTCTGAATATTATATAGGTTAATAATTTCCTCAGGAATTGCCCTGTTTTTACTGCCATCAATCCTGACCAATTTTCCAGTCCTTGCCGATGAAAAGCATCCCCACAGCATGATGCTCCCACCACCATGCTTCGCTGTGGAAATGGTGTTCTTGGGGTGGTGAACTTAAAAAGTGTACTTCTAATGTTTTTCTTTTAAAGGGAAAGTGTCATGATTTTTTTTTTTATAATATTGCTTTTAGTGTGATAGACAAATAAATAAAATGTATTTTATGATCTGTCTACTTATTTTTTTTTCTTACTTTTACTTCTCTATGGGGGCTGCCATTTTTTTTTTTTTCATCTCTGTATGTGTCGATTAACGACGCATACAGAGATGGAATACGGCACATACATCCCCATAGAGAATGCGAATGGGAGCCGTTCCATTCACTGCAGCGTACGCCGTCTGTGTGGGAACGGCGCATGCGCAGCTCCCACACAGACCAAATCGAAGCTCGTTATCAGAGCGAAATCCGGCGCCATTTTCATGTGGACCGGAAGCTGCTGCAGGACAGTAAGATGACTACTTCCGGCCATATGTTCAAGGAAGCGAAGGCACAAGGAATAGGAGCGGAGGCGGCAGCAGCGGCGGCAGGAGCAGGTAAGTTATGTTTGTGTATGTGATGTGTGTATTATGTTCGTGTTATACTGTCTGCTGAGCACTGTATCTAATCCTCCTATACTGTGCAGTCACTCAGAAAATGGCGGCACACAGTGTAGAAGGTTTGAAGATTCAACCCCCTCCTTCTCCTGGCACTAGCCAGAAGGGAGGGGGGATTGTGTGAGGACACTAGAGCGAGTGTGTCTACCCCAAATTTGCAGCATAAAGCAATGAGGTTGCTTTACCACATTGACCATGCTGCAATTTTGGGAACTGCTCCCTCTAGTGACCAGACCATGGAAATGTTATAAATTAGAATCTAATTTATAATATTTCCTCACTTGTGAAAAAATTTCAAAAATGTGTATTCACTCAAATAATGATTGTTTAACTAAAAAAAATAAAATAAAAATCTAGCGACACATTCCCTATAAATAGTAACTACACATTCATCAAACTTTTGATATGTCCTAGATACAAATCAAAAGATTGGATCGGTGGGGGTCTGGGTGCTGAGACCCACACCATTGCTGAAATGAAGGTGCAGAATCGCTCATCTGAGCACTTTGCTCCTATGGTTGTCATCTGCGCTTTATCGTCAGGCTGAAGATGGCTTACATAGAACGTCTACGAGAGCGTCTGAGAGCCATCTTAAGCTTGACAATGAGCGCCGATCTGAGCCGAGCGCTTCTGCATGATCGTTTCAGCAATGGTGGGGGTCTCCACACCCGGACCCCCACTGATCTAAACTATCTCTAAGACATATCAAAAGTTTAATGAAAGTGTAGTTACTCTTTAAGCCATTTTTTTTTTTCTGGCCACTCTTCCATAAAGCTCCCTCTGTGGAGTGTATGGCTTATGTTGGTCCTCTGGGCGAATACTTCCATCTTCACTGTGGATCTTTGTAGCCTTCAGTGTTATCGTTGGTGTCTTTGTTGAATCTCTGATTAATGCCCTCTGGGCCCTGTCTGAGTTTTGGTGGGTGGCCTTCTCTTGGCATGTTCTAGTTGTGCCATATTTTTTCCAATTTGTTTTAGTGGATTTAATGATGCTCCGTCGGATGTTCAAAGCTTGGGCTATTTATTTTATAACCCATCCCTGATCTATACTTCTCCACAACTTTGTCTCTGACCTGTTTGGAGAGCTCCTTTGTCTTCATGTCGCTTGCTTAGTGGCAGTGGCGTAACTACCGCTATAGCAGCCGTAGCGTCTGCTACGGTGCCCGCAGCATCAGGAGGCCCTGCCACCCGCCGGCACGGGCCCCCCCCATGGCCTGAGGCTCCGCTAGCATCCGCTATGGCTACTACAGCGCGACACCACTGAAGGGGTTGTTCCTACAAAAGACATGCATCCCCTATCCACAGGACAGGGGATACATGTGTGATCGCTGGGACGCCCAGCGATAAGGAGAACGGGGGAACGAAAGTCCCCCGAAGTTCTCCATGACAGACCTCGGACTTCCGGGGTCTGTCTGCAGCTCCATAGAAATTAATTGTGCACTGGTTGCGTTTGTGTGCATGCGTGACCAGCGCACCTTTCATTTTTATTGAACTGCGCAGACTCCGGATGTCCCAAAGGATTTCCTTGAGGGGTGTAGCTTCCTAAATGGGGTCACTTTCGGGGGGGGGGGGGGTTCTGCTTTTTTGGCACCACAAGAACTATTCAAACCTGACATGGTGCCTAAAATATATTCTAATAAAAAGGACCCCCCTAAATCCACTAGGTGATTCTTTGCTTCCGAGGCCGATTCTTCAGTCCATTAGCAGACTAGGGCCTCATGTGGGATATTTCTAAAAACTGAAGAACCTGGGCAATAAATATTAAGTAACGTTTCTCTGGTAAAACCTTCTGAGGTACAGAAAAAAATGGATTAAAACAGATTTTCTGCCAGAAAAATTTAATTTAGTAAATTTCACCTCCACATTGCTGTAATTCCCGTGAAGCACCTAAAGGGTTAAGAGACTTTCTAAAAGCTCTTAATACTTTGAGGGGTTAGGTTTTTAAAATGTGTTGATTTTATGTTTTTTTTATTAATACATAAGGCCCTCAAAGTCACTTTAGAACTGAACTTGTCCCTAAAAAAATAGCCTTTTGAAATTGTGAGGAATTGCTGCTGAAGTTCTAAGCCTTGTAACGTCCTAGAAAAAAAACCGATGCCAATCTAAAGTAGACATGTGGGAAATGTGAACTAGTAACTATTTTGAGTGGTATTACGATTTATCTCACAAGCAGATACATTTAAATTTAGAAAATGCCAATTTTTTACAATTTTCTCAAAATTTTGGTGTTTTTTTTACAAATAAACACAATGTATCGACCAAATTTTACCACTAAGGGTATGTTCACACGCCCTATTTACAGATGTAATTCAGGCGTTTTACGCCTGAAAAAACGTCTCAAAACCGTCTGCAAACATCTGCCCATTGAATTCAATGGGTCTTACGTTGTTCTGTGCAGACGAGGTGTATTTTTACGCGTCGCTGTCAAAGGACGGCTCGTAAAAAGACGCCCCCTCAAAGAAGTGCATGTCACTTCTTGGGACGTAATTGGAGCCGTTTTTTATTGACTCCATTGAAAAACACTCCAATTGTGTCTGTAATAGATGCCGCGAAAAACGAGTGCACTTGCAAAAACGTCTGACATTCAGGAGCTGTTTTTGCCTGAAAACAGCTCCGTAATTTCAGACGTATTTGGCGTTGCCGTGTGAACATTCCCCAGCTTAAAGTCTGATGTGTCACGAGAAAACAATCTCCGAATAGCTTGGATGGGTGAAAACATTCTGAAGTTATTACCACATAAAGTGACACGTCGGTTTTGAAAAAAATGGCCTGGTCCATAAGGCGAAAACCGGCTGTGTCCTTAAGGGGTTAATGGGCTTACAGTGTTTATTAGTTATTGATGATATCAATTTATCAGTTAACACCTTAATGGCCGGGCTTGAAAAGGCCTTAATGACCAGCTAAATTTTTCCGTTTTTTGCCTCTGCCTTTCAGCAGCCATAATTTTTTTATTGACGTGGCTGTATGAGGCCTTGTTATATGCTGGAGAAATTTGTATTCGCAGTTTTGAGGGTAGAAAAAGTTCACCGTGTAACTTTTTTTTATATAATTTATTTTTATGGCGTGAATACAGGAAAAAGTTATTCTCGGCATTGTTTTTGTTCATGTTTCATGCTAAATAACCTGTTGAATTAATTCTTCAGGTTATTATGGTCGCGTGGATACTTAATATGTATAGCTTTCATTTTTATGTAATGTATGGGTAATAAAATAAAATATATTATATTCAAAATAATGGATTTTTTGGGGCGGAGGGGGTTTGTTTGTTTTTTCCGTTACTGTTTTTGTTTAATCACATTAAGGGATAACCTTATTACCAACTTTATTTTTTTACTTATAATGTATTAACATACTCCTGTATGCTGATACATTACACTGCGTCACTGTTACACAGGCTGCTGTTAGTGCAACACATAGTGTGCCCTAACCGCAGGAAAACTGAACAGACAGCCCTGGGATCCTTTCTAGGTACCCAGGGCTGATTGCAGAGGGAATCCCAGGTCTTTGATCGCGTCACTGGGTTTCCAGTGATTGGATCAGAGGGGGGTTCGCCTTGATCATGCCAAGGCTACTCTAAGTTCAGGTCCCGCTTAGAGGATGACCCCTCACAGGAGCGCTTATCAACCTCTTCTACAGCGACGCCAAAAGATGTCGCTGTAGACGATTCACATACATTGCCCGCCGTCAAAGGACAGTGGGTGGTCGTTAAGGGGTTAATAAACTCTGCAGTCATTGCAACGACACAAATGAGATGAAGGACGACACTGTTAAGGTGATTGTGTGCGCGCATTCATTACTATGACTTCTCGACTACAATTCCAAATTATCCAACTTTTATGCATTTGTATAATTGTACTTCTTCTGGTTTCCTCTTTTTTCTTTCCTAAAGTGTCATAATGGGCCGACATTCTTCAGACTCCGAGGAGGATACTAGGACCCGCAAAAAAAAGAAGCATCGCCGACGCTCCTCTTCCAGCAGCTCATCAGATGGACGAACACGCAGTCATAAGAAATCAGGAAGGAAGTCCAGATCTCGCTCACGAGAAGCATACTCAAGTTCACACTCTTACGACAAAAGGTTAGTGATTGCTTTGTGATATTATGTATACCTAAGCCACTTCAGTAAAGCGTGCTCTGGACGTGCAGAACATGAATAGGCTTCTACGACTTTCATGTCCATAAAGCAGCTTTTATGGATTCGAGTTATGTAAAACAAGTAGGAGTTTACAAAAAGTAGACCATGACGTCCAAACCTAAAATTTCCCAGGTAATGGTCTATTTATGCAAAATTGGATTTTGTATATGAAAACACCACAGAGGCAAATGTTCACTATATGGCCAAAAGTATGTGGACCCCATGCTTAATTATTGAGTTCAGGTGTTTCAGCCACATCTCTTGCAAAGGGGTGCATAAATTCAAGCACACAACCATGCCATTTCCATAGACAAATGTTGGTAGTAGTAGTATAGTTCGTACTGTAAAGCTTATTGACTTTAGACGTGGGATTGGATGCCACCTTTTTCAAAATTCAGTTTGTGAAATGTTTGATCTGCTAGATTTGCAACTGTAAGGCCTATTATCGTGGAAACGTCTAGGAGCAACGACAGCGAGCAATGAAGCGGTAGACCATGCAAACTCAGAGCGGGGTTGTTGAATGCTGATGCGTGTGGTGCATAAAAATCTCTTATCCTATGTTGCATCGCTCTCTACAGAGTTCCACACCGCTTCTGGAACTGACATCGGCACAAGAATTGTGCATCAGAAGCTTCATGAAATGAATTTCCATGGTTGTGCAGCAACACACAAGTCGGAGATCTACATGCCGAGTGGTGTAAAGCACACTGCTACAGTGGAAACATGTTCTCTGGAGGGATGAATCACGTTCCACTGTCTAGCAGTCTGATTGACAAATCTGGTTTTAGCGGATGTCCGTAGAACACTACCTACTGGAATGCATAGTGCCTACTGTAAAAGTTGGTGGAGGAGGGGTAATAATCCGGAGGTGTTTTTTCAGGGTTTGGGCTTGACCCAGTTTTTTCCAGTGAAGGGTAAAGTGAATGCTACAGCATACAAAGACACTTTAGGCAATTGTATGCTTCCAACTTTTTGGGCAACAGTTTGAAAAAGGCCCTCTCTTTTTCCAGCATGACTGTGCCCCAGTGCACAAAGCGATGTTCAGAAAGACATGGTGTGAGGAGTTTGGTGTGGAGTAACTCAACTGGCCTGCACAGTCCCCTGTCCTCAACCCCATAGAGCACCTTTGGGATAAATTGGCACGCTGATTGTGAGCGAGACCTTCCCATCCAACATCCGTGTCTCATCTCACAAATGCTCTTCTGGATGAATGGGCACAAATTCCCACAGACCCACTCCAAAATCTTGTGGAAAGTCTACCCAGAAGAATGGAGGCTGTTATAGCCAAAAAAAAGGGGGACACTTTCATATTAACGGCCATGGTTTTGGATTGGGGTGTCCAGGAAGCTCATATAGGTGTGATGGTCAGGTGTACACATACTTTTGGCTAGCTAGTATATTCTGCTGAAATTCCAATAATCATTATTTCATTACTACTCATGGTTGATTTTATTTATATTTATTAAACTCTGAATTTGGCAGTAACAGCAACTGAAAAGAATTAGGCATATTTGATACATTTTCTAATAAATGACATAAATTGTATTAAAGCGTACCTATTGTTACAAAAAGGAAAAAAGAAAAGCACAATCACTCCTTAGCAGCTATAGATGTAATAATAATCTTTATTTATATAGCTCCAACATATTACGCAGCACTTTACAATTTAGAGGGAACATGAAACAAACAATATCAGACATTACATAGTGACAAAGTTCATTTACAATTCAAACCTGAGGAGTGAGGACCCTGCTCGCAAGAGCTTACAATCTATGAGGAAATAAAGGAGACACAAAGTGTAACAGTGTCTGTTCTGTACAATAGTCCGGGCATTTTTTATACACATGGGTGGTAACATAAAGCTGCATGAGCCGGTCACCAGCCAGTATCCGTGTATGATGGACATGAAGAGAAGGAGTGTGAGGGAATCTTATTCTGATGACTAATCTAAAAGGAGGGCCATAGAAAGGAGTCAGATTAGGGGATGTTATAGGCCTGTCTAAATAGATGTGTTTTCAGGGCACGTTTAAAACTATGGATATTGGGAATTAATCGGATTGTCTGGGGTAGCACATTCCAGAGGACGGGTGCAGCACGAGAGAAATCTTAGAGACGGGAGTGGGAGGTTCGGATTATGGAGGATTTTAATCTAAAGTCGTTGGCAGAACGTAGAGCCCGAGTAGGGTGGTGGACAGAGATGAGGGAGGAGATATAGGCCGAATATGGTTTTCAAGAATGGCTGATGCACTGCAATTATGGTGTGTACATAGCCGAAGCCTGTCTCAGCATAGTGTAGTATATATGTTTACCAAGGGTAATGCTTGGGCATATTTATTTATTTTTGTTGATCTAGCTGGGAGAACGCACACATTTTTCTTCTCTATTTTTTTAGACGCAGGCATCGTTCTAGCAGCGAGTCGTCTTACAGTTCAAGAAGGAAACGTAGCTCTAGCAGGACCCGAGACCGAGTGAAATCGCGTAAAGTCCACAGGTCCACAACATCAAGGTATTCCTCTTTTGTGTATTTCATAGTATTACACCTAAACTATAATTTTTCACACTGCTGTAGGGCTTGTTACAGTGTACCAGAGCTCTCTCTTCTAATTGCTTTATCAGCACTGATATATTAGAAAACAGATATTAATAATTAAAATTTTGATGAATTATACAGTAAGTAATTATTATTTTTTTTTTTGCATAAAAGCAGATAGTGAGCATGCCAGGCTGCTATTCTCACTCCATGTGTGTGGTCTCTTTTCTTCCACTTAGGGAAGGGGGGAGTCCCAGTGCTCAGACCCCACAAATCCTACTTTTTATGTCATATGCAGTAGATGCCCCGTAAGTGGGGAAAGAACCATGTAAAATTTGGTTTTATTCACCTCCGCATAGAGGATACTAGAACTTTGTAAATTGCTTTGTACCAGGGATTCTACCGTATAGAACGCTATAGATGCTGCCCCTGCAAGGTTGGTGGCAGTAGGTTGGGAATAAAATTGACACAGGTCGTTACTAACATTCAGCACTTCTGCTTTATTCCTTTTTAAACTTCAAGAGAACCTGTTATTTCCATTTTTTTTTTTTTATTTTTTTTTTACATTACTATGCTTTTTAATTACATTATCCACAAATATTTTGTGAGGCAACCGCATGGTCCCTGTGCATTGTTGTCTTTCCACTTTTTGACAGCATGGTTGTAACGTTATCCTATGCCTGTAGGGATGCAACACTGCAGGGAGCCCTTGAGGGGTAATGAAATATGAGTGTAAAATAAATGCAGAAAAAATATTAGTCTTCAAAGGAACTTTGAGTTTGGAGAAATATATTTTCCAGCAGGACAGCAAAATCAAACCCAACCAAAGATTTACATGAATGACTTCTAAATAGTTATGTTAATGTGGATGGCCAGTTTTCTAAGAAATCCAGCCACCAAGGCCCTATGCACACGACCGTGCTCGTAATCACGGTTTGTTATTATGGGCACGGCCGGCCATGGACAGTCACCTGCATTTGCGTGCCATGCTCCCATTATAAAGTATGGGAGCACGGTCTGTAAAATCCCAAAATGGGACATGTCCTATTTCTTTTACGAAAGATTTCTACGGCCCGGATACCTTCCCGTAAATATATATGGGAAGGTGTCCGTGGTCCATAGAAATGAATCTTAATTCCCAATTACTGTCCGTTATTGTGGACCAAAATTACGGTCGTGTGCATGTGGCCTGACACATAACCGCCTTACAAACTACTAATTAATGTCCGTGCCAATGATGCAATTATGGCACTTTATTAAACCTGGGGCAGCACGTAAACCTCGTTCATAGACCTAGCAAGCGATACAGTGACATGACGTATTATCCTTGGCTGAGTAGAGCAGAAGAACTCTAATGCAGACACTGGTATACAGCTGCAGGAGGACACGTGACCGTATAGTGCGTGACACCTATGGACAAGATTTACCCATGTCGGTACTTTTTACGTGCTCTAACATTATGGCTCGTTGGCAGCCAGCATTGAGAAGGACATTATATTAGTAAATGTTTGTATCGTTGTAATGTGTTAGTGTTTGTAAATTTTTAAAAAATTGGACAACCTGTTAATGTTCAGCAGTGGCCAACTTCAGACCTCAATTCAGTTAAGACATTGGTGGGTATATATTAAGAATGGCGTTTCAAATGCCAGTCTTCAACTGATTTATGTAGGTGAAAAGTGCATCAAATTTATTAAGAGATGCACACCTTTTAATATATTTGGCACATCTTTTGCTCTTCGTGCCAAAGAAATGCGAATCTACACCTGCTAGGAGCAGGTGTAGATTTGCTCCATAACTTGCACTAGTTTCTAACCTAAATTATTATAAATCTGTAGTTCCGGCAGAGGCCCGCACCTTCGGTTAAACCTCGCCCCCTTGTCTTACTGCTTTGGGAAAATGGTGAGAGGTAAAAAGTTGCACGTTTTAGCGCACCTATGGCGTCCGCCAAAATGTGATTTAAAAAAACCAAAAAAAAAAACCTTTACCGCCTGAGAACTGGTGGCAACCTTTTCATTTATTTGTCAGGTAGTGACTGGACCTGTAAAGAATGGAGAAACATTGCTGTCTACATGTGCAAAGTTGATCCAGGCACATCGACATAGACTTAATGTGTCATATGACACTAGCGCCTACCCTCTCAATAAGGACAACTGTCGTATTACTGTTCATCTCTTACTAATGCTGATTGGATGTACAGTAAGTGGCTGAGTTACAGAGCTCTCCAAGATGTGCTGTCCGGTACAGTAGGACATCAGAATTGTTGTACAGCACCCATAATCTCCTTCAGGGAGCTGTAGAGAAGATGCTCTGTCCAACCGCTTGATTAACCCTTTATAGTCACCTTATAAATGTACTTGTTTAGATCGTTACACTTTCAAATGATCACTGCTGTCAAGGATTCTTCTATTAGTGAGTTGAGGGGCGTGAACCGTTAATATTCTGGTTATTTTGTGTTTTATCACTGTCTTCCATGTAGATCGCTTTGTAGAGCCGTTAACATATAAGCCGTTAAAAAGAGGGGGGACCTCCTCCGCCTGCCCTATTCGCCTACCATCACAATCTTACTGGATCCCGGTGTCTACTGGCTTCTGGCCGGCAATGCTCTTCTCTGATCTCTGCCTTCCATGCCACCAACGCTAACCTTCTGGTCTGGCTCCTTTGTGCAAATGCGCTGACTCTCCCCGCCTTATAGGGCCAGCACGCACCAAATTATCCACCCAGTTTCCCCGGATATATGTCCTGCCTTTCCTGGACAGATTGCCTTAGGTTCTTCCTAGCGAGTCTAGTGATTGCCCTAGTTTTCTTTGTTGGGTTTCCTGTGATTGACCGCCGCCTGCCCTCACCTCTTGCTTGTGACCTGTGACAGACCTCTGCTGCCTGCCCTGACCTTTTTCTCAATCAACTGTAAGTGACTGTTTCTGCCTGCCTTGACTTTTGCTATAACTGGCCCTGCATATGGTCTACTGATTTTGTGATATGCTTGTTTACCTTGGCAGTTACCAGGGAAGACTACTGTGGGGGTAGCGACCTGGGGATTCCCCAGCAGTGAAGTGCAGATCCATGAATAGGGGTTAAAGGGTGAATACTTTGGTGTTCCATTGGACTCTGCTCCCCGGTTTAAATCCCTTGGTGACACCCCTGTAAGCCCCATGGCAGTATCCGTTTTTTTTTTACGAGCTTTGTGACAGCCATTCATTTATGGGACAACTGCACCTGCAGCAACTCTGTTAGTGTGTATATTTGGAACATTGAGACTTTCCATGATTCCGAATAACTTTGGTTGCCATTATTGGAAGACCCCCCCCCCCCCCCCCAGTTATGCGACACACTAGTTAACTGCTCTTTAACTCACATCGGTGTTGGATCCTGACCTTGATTGGAATTTTTATATTAAGTTTATGGATCCAGGTGTCACTGGTGCCACACAGCGGTACTATATTTACTGCCTGTATAATGCAATTAATGATGTAGTATGCACTTTGTAACTGATTCTATTTTTCTACTTTCATCTGTAGTAATGCTTGTTCTAGATAATGTATAGGACCTTCCTCGGGCACACACACAAACGACCACACAAACATAATTGTTTCTTACCTGAATAAAAGTGAGACAAGATGCAGTAATAGATACATAGACTCCAAGCGTATATTGGTTACAGGCTAGGTAAAGTTTAAGAGACCAACTTCCCCCCATAATGTATCAGATAGACTGCTCCATGATTATTGAACCATACCGAAGAAAGAAGCTAGAGCATAACGTCTGAGTATACAAGAATATATCAATTAGTTTTAGCAACATACTATATACTTAACTAACCACTTTTCTGCATTGGTTACATTTTGTGTATTGGTTCCTTTGATGGCCACAATATTGACTGTTCTTGACTTCTTAATCTAGTGTTGCGCCGTGAGAACATAAAATAGTTTGAACAATAGTATGATACATATATTCGTACTATACATAGTAAAGTGGGCTCTTTATGGATGAACGTCACTGTGTCAATCAATTAACTGTCTTGATCGAGGTTGTAAAATCTGTCTGAGCTTTTTTTTTTAATTTTAATTTTTTTACTATATATATTTTACCTATCTGTTCCCTAAATTTAAAAGTATCCTGGAGCGAGACTAGATGATGCAAATGGGACTTAATAAGAAAGCAAACTGAATTTCAGCAAAGGGGCCATGATTTACATTAAATTAGGATTTAAAAAAAAAAAAAAAAAACTGATTTAGCTTAGCGTTATTGAGCATTTGCCTAATAACATTTTGCCTCCTTGAGACAATAATTTGTCTGTGAAACTCCTATATGTCCTCTGCAGAGAAATTGAAAGCAACAGCTCCTTCTCCAAACCTCACATGGAACGACACAAAGGAGTATTTCAGCTCTGCAAAATTTAATAAATCATCCCATTTCCTAATTCGATCATATTAGATGGTGATGTGGAAGAGGCATTTCAAATCGCATCTCCTCATTAATATACATCAGTCGGGGGAATGGAATGCTTTATGTGGAGATGTCACCGTTCCTGTGTCTTAGTTTACTAAGTGGAACAGGTTGATGTGATACAGGGGGCTATTTGTCACTGTCTCGTTAAAATGGTTTGGGTCGAGTTATGGAGTCCAGAAAGACGCTGGTTGATAAATCAAAACTGGATTGAGTGGACAGGAGGCAGTGATTGATACCGTGACAGGATATGAAGAAAGGAATGGAGATACAAGTTTGTATGATATTGAATATGTGCAAAAATGGCCTCAGAGTATGAATATTATTCAAAGAAATGGGATTTTTAATATTAACTTGAAATAGTACTAGGTACTTAAACAGAATAATTCTGTTGCAAAATTATATTGGCCAGCCAAGTGCTAAGTTGGAATTTTAAAATCATAGCTTTTAAAAAATATATTCTATAGCTAGTGTATGTATATATACCGTGTTTTTTGGACTATATGATAGCACTTTTCAGCAAGAATAAATCTTGCTAAAAAGTCCCTGCGTCTTATAGTCTCCAGTCAAGGCGCCCGGCTGCGCCAGACCCCTCTCATGACTGCTTCCTTAACCCCTTCCCGACCCATGAATTGCCGGAACGTCATGGGGCGGGGGTAGGGCTGATGTTTGGAGCGGGCTCACGCGCTAAGCCCACATATATATATATACACTATAATACATTTTGTGGGGAGGCTACGAATGATGTCACCAACATGTGGCAACACCTTGACAAGGTCTCCATGGTGAATCCCCTGCCGTTGCAAATGCGACATGGCCCCCAGCAACGAATTCCGCAAAATCTGAGCTGAAAAATCCAAATGGCACTCTTTCGCTTCTAGCCCCTGTTGTGTGTCCAAACAGCAGTTTATTACCACATATGGGGTATTGCCGTAATCAAAAGAAATTGCTTTACAAATGTTGAGGTGCTTTTTCCCCTTTTATTCCTTGCAAAAATTAGTAAATTCTATGTTTTTCCAGAAAAGATTTTCATTTTCGTAAGACTAATTCAAATAAAGTCAGCAAAAAACCTGTGGTGCTAAAATGCTAACTATACCCCCAGATACAAAAATGGGGTCGCTTTTGGTGGGTTTTGGCACCACAAGACCTCTTCAAACCTGACATGGTGCCTAACATATATTCTAATAAAAAGGAGGCCCCAAAATCCTCTAGGTGCTCCTTTGCTTCTGAGGCCTGTGCTTCAGTCCATTACCACACTAGCGTCACGTGTGGGATGTTTCTAAAAACTGCAGAATCTGGGCAAGAAAAAAATTTATTACATGTGAATTTTGGCAAAAAAAAAATTACATTTGTAAATTTCACCTCTCTCTGCTTCAATTCCTGTGAAACGCCTAAAGGGTTAAAACACTTTCTGAATGCTGTTTTGAATACTCTGAGGGGTTTCTAATATATGGGCCCCTCAAAGCCACTTCAGAACTGAACTCGTCCCTGAAAATATAGCATTTTAAAATTTTCTTAAAAATGTGAGAAATTGCTACTAAAGTTCTAGGTTCTAGAAACCTAAAAGGACGATCAAAAAAATAATGCAAACATAAAGTACACATATGGGAAATGTTAGGGGGCGTTTACATATATCAGTTGTATCGGCATCAGATTTTTTTTATCAAGTGATTACAACTGATAAAAACTGATGCAAAAATGTGTTTGTTGTCAGGCTTTTTTACGATTTTTACAACTAAAACATCAGTTGTCATCAATTTTTACCATCTGTTTTTAACATCTGTTTTTAACACAATGGTCCACAAAATGGTAGTCTAGGCTCTGATGAACCACGGGTGCTGCCCAGCCACCTTCGGCAGCACCAGACGGGAAGGTGGATGTGAGCTAGGAGCGGAATCCTCTGTCAAAGCAATGCCAGGGATTCCACTCCAGACTGAGACCAAGACTACTATAAGGCCCACCAGCCCCAGATTCAGAGGGACAGTCCCGGATTCCGGGTGGTGTCCCGCTGCTCTGTGCGGCCGGGGGTATGTCCCACTGTCAACTGTGCATCCTGAGGACCCAAACAGACACAGTTGAACTTAATACTGAAGCACGTAACGATCAGGTCCCTGCTTCAGAATGAGTTCAGAGCGGAGGAGCTCCTCCGCTCGCCGATAATATCCCGTGCACAGCGCTACTTTAAGCTCTATGCTCGGGGAAGCCCTTGACATCACTATCCATATATGGACAGTGGCATCAGGGGGTCCTCCGAGAGGGAATACCCGGACATGGCATCCGCAATGCTCTGGCTGGGAATTCCTCTGCTAGAGAGACCTTGAGTGGCGCTATCTAAAGGGGAAGGGGGGAAATCACCCTATACAGGGGGGGGGCATGTGCGGCACCCTATACAGGGGGGCCACAATTAAAATAGATAGGATACGGTGCCAGACCTCCCTGGGAGCTGGAACCAAAAACACTACAGGTAACATTTTTGCATCCGGCTCCCAGGGAGGTCTGGCGCCGTACAGTGCCACAACTGATGTCCCCTGTGCCAGAACAGATCCCATAGAAAGCTATGGGATCCGTTCTAGCATCCATTTGCCTCCGGCTTTTCTTCAACACGCCAGAGGTAAACTGAAGCGGACGCCGGACATATGTGAATGGCCCCTAATTAGTAACTACTTTTGTACTTTCTTGATCCCGCAGCACTCTGTGTTTCAAGGGTGCGTGAGTAGGCTTCCAAGCCAACATATACCAATGTCATATCACAGTTACTCTCTCCGTGTCTTCCTCTCCCATAAATGCATTTTGTACTATGTATCCTGGTTGGTAGCGCCCCACTGGCCCCTGGTTGGTAGCGCCCCACTGCCCACAGCCCCCTGGTTGGTAGTGCCCAACAGCCACCTGGTTGGTAGAGCCACACTGCCCACAGCCCCCTTCTAGGTAGTGCAAGGACTACGAAATGACCCTGGAAGCTGGCGGGCAATAGACATTCAAAAAAGGACAACTGTGCAGGAGCACACAAAATACCCAGCTTTCCCAGCTATCAAATAAATGTGTGGAAATAAACTAAGATATAACTTTTATTTAGTCTGAGTAAAGGATTAATCCTTTTAGCTAGATTAAATAAAAGTTATATCTTAGTTTATTTCCACACTTTTTTTTTATAACCGGAAAAGCTGGGTATTTTGTGTGCTCCTGCACAGTTGTCCTTTTTTGTAGGTAGTGCCACACAGCCCACAGCCCCCCTGTAGAAAGCAACCCCCCCCCCTTCCAGTATAGATAGCGCCACTGTAGCTCTCTGAAGGAGCGGAATCCCCGTGTGGCTCCTGGAGCACTGCTTGATGCCTCTGTCCATATATGGACAGTGACATCAGGGAAAACTCCCGAAGCGGAATCCCCGGTCACAGCGTTGCAGACGCTATGACCGTCGATTCCACTCCAGGAGAATCTCCTGTCGTCTATGTCCATGACGTCATTGGCTTCTCCTGCAGTGCAATCCCCGGTCATAGTCTGCAACGCTGTGACCGGGGATTCCGCTTCAGGAGTTTCCCCTGATGTCACTGTCCATATATGGACAGAAACATCAAGCAGCGCTCCAGGAGCGGAATCCCCGGCCACATGGGGAATCCGCTACTTCAGGGAGCTACAGTGACGCTAGTAGATAGCAGAGCAGGGAGAACATATCTAGGGCCGGCCATGTTGATATTGAATTTTTTTGATTTTTGTGTATATTAATTTTGTAGTGTCTGAAGAAGGTCGAATGTATAGACCGAAACGTTAAACCTAATTTTGGATTACTACTTATCGCTATATGTGAAATCACTTATTGCATAATACCTTGGAGTGCTGAGCTCCCATTTTTTATTAGTAACTATTTTGTGTGGTATTACTAGCAGTTTTACAAGCAGATACATTTAAAATAGAAAAATCATAATTTCTTCATATTTTCTCCAAATTTTGGTGTTTTTCGCAAATAAGCAATGAATGTGTTGACCAAATTTTTTCCACTAACATAAAGTACAATACGTCACGAGAAAACAATCTCCTAATCGCTTGGATAGGTAAAAGTATTCCAAAGTTATTACCAAATAAAGTGACATGTCCGATTTAAAAAAAAATGGGAATGGTCCTGAAGGCCAAAATGAGCTTGTTCCTGAAGGGGTTAAAGGTGGTGATTCACTTTATGTTTTTCTGAGGTTGTATAAGATTACCAAAAAGTTTTTTTTGTTTTTTTTTGCCCCAGGAACCTTGGCACTCTTGACCATGTATCATGTTTGGTGTTGCAAATATTGAATAGGGCCTCACAACACATCTACAATTGCTGATACCCTAAAATAAACAACTCTGTCCGGTGACATATACTCTTGAACCCCTCTTCGCCCTGCGACACACTATTACAATGCGCTGACCAAGTCGTCCCTGCTGCAACCACGCCACCACTTGCAGGTGCCAGCTGTATTATACTACGCTCTAAGGGCCAAGATCACAGAGACCAATGCCGATCCTGGTCGTTTAGTTACCTAAGTGCCGTGGTCAATAGGGACCGCGGCATCTAAGCCTTTAGAATTTAGAAAGGGGGGCCTCTGTCACTCCATGACTCCCCCCTCCTGCAAAATGAACAAGGGGTGCCGATTGTTGTCATGGCAGCTTGGAGGCCTCGTGAAGGCACCCAGATCTGCCATCTTGGTGTACTATTAAGCCTTGCCAGAGGCGGTAAAAATCGCAATACATTTTACATACATAAGTGCAGTATATTGTATTGCAGTACATTGTTCTTGCGATCTAACGATCGCTTGTTCAAGTCCCCAGGAGAATGAAGAAAACATTATTAAAAACGTTAACTTTTTTTATTTTATTTATTTTTTAAATGTGCAAAAAAAATATTAAAAGTTAAATAAAAAAACCTTTTACTATTTTCCCCTGATGTAATGTAAAAAATTAATCATAATTAGTATTAGTCCGTAAAATTCGGAACTACTGCAACATAATATTATTCATTATTTAGAGTGTACGCTGTAAAATTAAAAAAAAAAAATTAGCTGCGCATTTACTGATTGGGAATCCACAGGGAATACAGTACCAGCCATGTAGATGAGATTTGAACAAATCTAATCTACACGCTGTGGAATTTCTCTGCACGGAAATTGACCTGAGGTGCAGATTTTAGAATCTGCAGCATGTCAATTTCTGCTGCGGATTTTCAACAAATTTACACAGGAAATTTAGCGAAATAATCTGTATGTTACACAAGTAGGTTTTGTTGCAGATTTGCAGCAGATATATATGTATGTATATCTATCTCCTAACTGTGCAGGAGGCCCAACACTGACCGAATTAATGTATTATATGTATTGTAGAAGCAATCCGAAAACCGGGCTTTCAAGTCCCATAAAGAAACTACAAAAAGTGTTAAAAAATAAAAGTTCTATAAAGTTTATGGAAAATTGAAACAAAAAAACATCTCAAGAAAACCCCCTATTCAAGTACAAAATGCTTTATAATGGAAGCAAATACAAATAATCAGTAATGTAAATAACCCGTAATAAGTAAATAAACCCGTAAAAAAACCCTGAATGGCAGGAATGTTTTTTTTTTTTTGTTTTTTTTCTTCCTCTGTACCCCAAGTGGTTCCTTTTTAAAACTACATCTTGTCCCAGAAATATAAGCCCTCATAAAGTTCTTTCAACAGTCAAAAAATAATAAAAAGTTTCAGAATATAGTTAAAAAAAATAAATATTTTATTATGCAAAATTAACCATAAACAAATGAAAAGTAACAGACCACATGAAAAGTTAACATCTATACTGCACCGTGAATGCCAGAAATAGAAAGCTCAAAAAGCTATTTGTTTTTATTACGCCCCCCCCCAAATTTTTTTTTAGATTGTGTAAGTTGTTCATTACATTATATATATATATATATATATATATATATATATACATACACACACATACCCCAAATTTTAAAAAAAAATACAACTCGTCCTGCAACTAATTTTATTTTTCCATCAATGGGGTGGTGTGAAGGCTTATTTTTTTGCAGGGCGAGCTGTAGTTTTTATTGGCACATTTTTTTTGAGAGCTAAGGTGACCAGAAAACCTAAATTCTGGCTGGTTTTATTTTTTTTACTTCAATTTTGCAGGTTAAATAATGTTATATTGTAATAGTTCGAACTTTTATGGACACGGTAATACCAATTATGTTTTTTTTCCGTTACTTTAGAGGAAAAATGGTGCGCTTTTTTTTTTTATTTCAACTTTTAATATATTTCCGTTTTTGGACATTACTTAAAACTTTTTATTTAACTTTAAAAAAAAAAAGTGTGTGTGTGTATATGTATGTGTGTGTGTGTGTGTATATATATATATATATATATATATATATATATATATATTAATCCCCCGCAGGGATATTGCAGTATATTGTGATTTTTACAGGCTCGGGGCCTTCATTAGGCCCCCAGGTTGTCGTGACCACTATCGCCCCCCCCCCTGCAATTGCTTGGGAGCATACGCCCAATGGACCACCCCCTCTTTCTGTAAGCTTAGATGCCACAGTAGCTATTGACCGTGGCATCTAAGTAGTTAATGGGCAGAATCAGAGTTATTAGCGTATGGAGCGTGCTCAGCCCGTGAGCCCGCTCTATACTTCTCCACACGCACCAAGACGTACAGTGTCGACGTGATTTCAGGGACTTAAAGAGTAATTGACATTTAAAAAAAACTTTTGATCGGTGGGGGTCCAGGCTCATAGACGTTCTATTTGAGCGGTCTTCAGCCTAGCAAGGAGTGACAATCGCAGCCGAAGATGCAGTGTGCTCAGCTGAGCGATTCTGCACCTTCGTTTCAGCCAGACCCCCACCTAAAAAACCTTCGTAGATGTCTCCAGGGTATATCAATAGTTTTTTTTCAAAGTACAGTAACTTTTTAAGACACAAGCTATACGGCTTTTTTTGAATATGTAAAATTTTAATACCAAGAACAAAACTGATTTTGGCGTAAAGTATGTATGTCATTCATTTTTTTCAATTCGGACATAAATGGTTTTTTGTTTTTTTTGCCCCTACAAGTGTTCTGTTTGAGCAGGTATAAAGCATGTGGTATACAGTCTGACCATGCTGTCATGTATTTTCATAACCTCTATTACTACATTGTGCTCCTTTTAAACATTTCACATACAGAGGACAAGTTCACACGCAGTGTTCTTGCTCAGGAAAAATCTTGAGAAATGGGCTGCTTAGTACGTCATGTTTGAAAATAATGGGTAGTGGTGCGAGAGAGAGTGTTCTTTCCAGTTCAGTGTGGGTTTAAACAAGCTATTAATATAGCACCTTTATACCACCGTAGGGAGCAATAAATAGCCTGACACACTTCAGGTTGCTGAAAATGGCTTTGTGCACAGCACATGTGATCTGGCAATATGTGGGGGGCAAGCACTTTCCTAAATAAGAGGATCACCACTAAACACCTTTTTGACATACCTTGCATATTAGTAAAAAACTGACACTGTCACAATATGGATTTGTGTTGGATTTTGCCCAGATCTGTGTTGATATAGTAACTGTATAAGCAAAATGACAATTCTGTAATTATATAAAGAAATAATGACTGGTTTTTTTAAAACGTGTCTCTGCATAGGACCATTCAATCAATTCTTTTCTTCTTTAACTTTTACCCTTCTTTTGCTGCATGCGTGTTCACTCTACTTGCTTAAAGGAGATTCTCTTGAAATACTACAGCCTCATAGCTTTTATTAATTTTATATCATAATCTAAACAATTTTGAAGAATTGTGATAATTGGTTTTGTCAACCCAAAACTTCCACTTTGTTTCAGTGCTTCAGTTCTCAAACTTGATATGTTTTAGTAAGTAGGAAAATTTCGTTAAAACGTCAAAAAGCCACTGCAAAAGATGCCAAATGTGAACACCTCATGATTGTGATGGCAGCCACAGTTATTGTTTAAGGAACTAGTATGCATTATCTATATGACCATGCTAGCTAAATTTACTAGTGCTATGTGAGCTAGTATGGAAAACATTGCTTGTTTTAATGTTCAACATCTGGCTGTCAAAAAAATATATACCTTGGGTGAAATATATGCTGTGGCGCACGTGACGAGCGTTGATGCCATACCACTCTTTCACTTATCTACTTGTCTTTCCACCTCTCTTTTACCTATTTTTCAAACTCAAGGTTTTAGACGTTTTCAACAATAAAAAAATAGTGAAAGAAACCTTACAAGCCAGACAGTGTACAAGGTGGTAGACAAATTCAGACTATACGAAGAGTTCTCGCCGATGTAGAGCCCAATGTCCTGAAAACTGAAAAAAATTAAGTTGGCAAATCGTGATGATAAATGGAGTACTTGAGCCGGAGGGTAGCGGACCTATCCGTAAACATGGAAAGATGGGGAGGGCTTCTGCTAGAGCCAAGCAGAAGGTGAAAGCATCATGGAGGAAGCGGACCGGCGCTAGACAAGAAGGCAATGATGACACACGTTGAGCTGCAAAGATTAACATGAAGGAGCACGGGGGGAACAGAGCGCAGATGGTGGGGCAGAGTATCTGATCAACGGAAAAAGGAAATGGGAGGAAACCTCCAGCTCACCAATCTAACACTCCTGTGTTTGTAGTCGCCCGGATCAGCCGCGACTGCACACGGCAGCAATTGTAGATAAAACCAGAGGAGATCCAGCGATTGAAATATCAATAGGAAAGACTAAGTTTCCACTTTATTGAGGTACAAGCTAGGTGCTTGAAAAAAACACCAGGAGGAAAAGACAAGGTGGTGATATGCGGCAATAGATAGCCTACGCGTTTCAGGCACTGGCTGTGCCCTTAATCATGGCTAAGTCGAGTGGCCTCTCGACTTAGCCATGATTAAGGGCACAGCCAGTGCCTGAAACGCGTAGGCTATCTATTGCCGCATATCACCACCTTGTCTTTTCCTCCTGGTGTTTTTTTCAAGCACCTAGCTTGTACCTCAATAAAGTGGAAACTTAGTCTTTCCTATTGATATTTCAATCGCTGGATCTCCTCTGGTTTTTTCTATCTGATCAACGCATCAGGGAGCTATATGTGGGGGATGACTGGAAGGAGATCCATTGAGATCAACTGTTAAGACATTGTGTAAATCCTATGGGGGGCTACGTGATGAGCTCCTCTATTGTGTAGCTCTCCCCAAACCAGTTCTCCAAACTTGTGGGGACTGCCAGTTTTCAGAGGTGGGGGGGATGACTGTTTTAGGGGTCTGTAGTGAGCAATTATGCGTAGTGAGGGAGCATTTATACGCATGAGGGAGTGTTTATACGTGGATTGGACCATAGGCAACATCTCTTGGGCTCTGGTAGCAATAATCTCTATATGGGAAAAGTACAAGCTTTTAGCCCATTGGGCTTCTTTAAGTTGCTTTTCCAGTTCAGATTCCCAGGCAATGCAAAAGGGGGAGGTTGTTGGGAGCGTTGCGCAATAAGGCGGCCACAGAGGCTAGAGCATGCATGTGAGGGGCGCGTTCGTGAGACCCATTTGTTTAGATGTAGATTCACAGTGTGTTGGGATGTGGAGTAGTTGGAGTATATGCAAATTGGTTGTGAAAGGTGGAGGTACGGACTGGTAGAAGTGATGGGAGTGGATTGATGAAGGTATCCGAGAGGACATGGCAAAAGTGTAAAGAACCCCGGATGGGCTCCCTTGGGTCCGTGAGTGAACTCCTGACTCTAGAATAGTAGAGCACTGCCAGGGTATGGTGCAAACTGTAGGAAAGGCGTGCAGAGTCAGGCAGAAACTGGGTCCAGGGAAGAGTTTGTCTGATAAGGACTTCTACAAATCCTAGGGTGGTCAGCGGACCATACGAAAGGTTTAAAGTCACGCTGGATCCAGAGCCGAAAGGCGGATGGGATGAAGTTGGGGATGATCTGCAAGATGTACAGAAAAGGGTAATTTTAAGAATATTGATACTACCAAACAAGGATTCCAGGCCTCCGTATCTTTTAATGAAAGGGATGAAGTTGGTGGTATAGAGAAGAAAAAGGTCAGTGGATATTTTGACAGGTAATACCAGTGGACGGCCATGAAAAGGGGAAATTTAGTTATAAGGGTTACAACTAAGGGCGGGGGAGGGAGACGTTAAGGGTTTCCAATTTATAGTACAGTTGACTTTAAAATTGGACCACCACCGAAATTCAAACTACTCGAGGAAGGAAGAGAGCTAAATGGTTTTGTCCTATATACGAGAAGGTAATCGGAAAAGTCAGAGCATTTATATTCTTGGTCTCCAATGATGATGCCTTGGACACCTGGGTTGTTATCCAAATGAAGGCCAGGAAGTGCTCCATCAAAAACACGTGCAGTGGAGAGGATAATGGGCAGCACTACTGGGTACCGTTGTGAATTTTGAAAGGGTCTGAGAGGATGCCATTTATTTTTAACCTCACAGTCCAGGGTTCTTAGAGTGCCAGTGTTTTGGCAGTGAATGAAGGGCTAAAGCCCATTTGCTGTAAGGTGGTGTGAAACATGGGCCAGAGAGGCCTTTTCTGCATCTAAAAATAGAATCCTGAGGGAGACCTGTTGGGATTATGCGTGGTAATGTATTTGATGTGTTGTCGTGAGCCTCCCTACCCAGGATGAATCCCACCTGGTCAGGATAAATCAAATGGGGAAGGTTAGGATTAAGTCCCTTTAAGAGCTATACATTTTTTAGGTCCGCTTTCAAAAGAAAATGGGACAATAACTAGCACAGGTCTGGGGATCCTTACCTGGCTTAGGGCGTATCGCCAATCCCTGGTGGTGTGAGAGGGCATTGGGATATCCGCAGATACTGAAAGCAACAAAGGGGAGCAAGTTGGAAAAAAATAGAAAAAAAAATAATTATGCAATGAATCAGTCAGGCCAAGGCTCCCCCCAGGATGGTCCTTGATGACAGCAGAATGACCCTTCAGGGATGGAGAAATGTTCTTCCAGCTCCTTAGTGTCTTTCACAGAGGAGCAGAGGCCGGGGTGGTAAACTGGGATCGAGGAGCACTCGGGAGATGATAAAGGGCTATGTGGAAAGAGACAGATTTTTGGGTGAAGTGTGGACCAAAAAGCCAGAGGTGTCCCTGTGGCATCATTCACAGTAGGGGGGGGGGGTGTGCACTAAGGGGTCAACACGGGGAATTCTCCCAGAGATGATGAGTGTAGTGCAGCCGGGTGGCTGTCTGAGAATTGGCGCGATCTCATACAGGGTTTAAGAAGGTTCCAGGTGAAGAGGGTAGCATCTGAAAGCTGTGAAGAGCGGAAGCCAAAGTGATGGGCAGTAACCTCTGGGGTGGTGTGGCCTGCTGACGGTCAGCATTTTGAGAGACCGAGAGATGGGGAGGTGAAATCTCTCCAGGAAGAGCCAGAGGACAAATGGAGAGGTGCGCTGGGGAGCGGAGCAACCCAGGATGAGGTGGTGGTTCAAAGGGTGCACAACCTAGAGGGGGGATTGATACTTAGACTCCTGTGGGGTACGGTCCTTGATGTTTTAGAGCTCTCTACTCAGGTGGGCAGTCATTGGGCGAGTCCTGGGTGGTTGAGGATGGGTGAAGTGCAAGAGGTTGCAGTAAATGCAGCTTCTGATGCCTTGCAGCACTTGTAGTAGCATCTACAGTAAAGGGGGAGAAGGGCTGCTTTGAGAAGCCGGATGTGACTACCTCCACCATGGGGTCCAATTCAGACAGCCCTGGTCCCACTGTGCTTTGGGCTGGTCAATAGAGGCTGAAGCCACGGGGACCAACTCTGGTGGTAGCGGCGGCCCATCCTTGGGACCTCAACCACGGCGTCTATTTTGGAAAAGGTCGGTTGGGGCTGCGAATGTAGCAGTTGTTGGTGGCTGAGAGGACCATCATCACAAAGGCAGGTTGCTTGAAATGAAGTAATGGCTCACCTGCACTCCGGGAATCCACGCCAGGAACAGTTGGGCGACCATTTTCTTCCTGGGCCACAAGGGAATGTGTCGCCAATCCTGAGATGGCTGATGGCGGCGGACAGAGGATCATGTCTTACCCTTTTTGATGGTTTTCTCCATCATTGGGTCGCTGGATGCGATTTTATCAAATGTTGCCATCAACAGGTGATAATGACCCTCCACAACTCCATTTCAATCCAAACACCTAGATAAATCTGTGGCAGGGCTTTCTGTTCATACAAGCCGAACAATGAAAAATCTGAGCCGTTTATCGCGTTTATCCCTTTTGACTCTAATGGGTTCTGTCGGGTTTTCATCATGTAGTTTGGCCGGTCAAAATAATAAGAATGTTGTGCTATTTTGTCAAGAAAAAATGATGGGATCTGCGACGGAGGTGCCTAACCGCACTTAAGGCCCCCTTCACATAATGTTATTGCCCTACACTTATCATGTATGTCGGGAAAGCTCACGACGTACGCAATAAACGTGTCTATAGGGCTCCATTAGCCCGACAGATCATTTTTGCCTTCTTCAGGCTGGTATACCTCAACTTAAACTAAAAAAAAATACTAATACCACTCTGTATAAGTTGTTTTTTTTTTTTCTTTCTTTTTCTACTTGGTAGCCTATGGATGACCATATGGACAATGATGTCAGGAGCTTCCCCAGGGCCAGAATCCCCGGGTAGAGCATCGTAAGTTCTCTACCTGCGGACTTTGGCACTGGAAAAGCTCCTGACGTCACTTCACATATATGGACAGTGACGTCAGAAGCTTCCTTATGCCGAGTCTCTGGGTAGAGCATCATAAATGCTCTGCCCGTGGAAGCTCCTGACCTCTTTCCATATATATGGACCGTAACGTCAGGAGCTTTCTCCAGGGCCAGAGTTGTCGGGCAGAGCATCAGGTAGCTCTCGAAGGCAAGGTATTCCACTGTATGACTATACAGTGGGATACATTGCAGCCTTCTGTCATAGATATATGTCGAGACTATACTTCGGAAAGCAATAATGAGATGTGAAAGTGAACGGACACCTGCCAGTGACCAACTTCCAGATGTCAAATACGTTTTGAAAGATGAGAGCAATTTTGACGCCACACGACCATAGTTTTTTATGACACGGATGCACTACGTAAGGTTTTTTGCCAACAAAGACCGCAAATGCAGACTACGGATACGTGGTTTTGCGGACTGCAAAATCGCCACGGTAATATGCTTTAGGTCTAACATTCTAGTAACAAGTATATTACAAAAACACTTTTGCATATACAGTATGTTAAATGTTGTACTGTATATTCAGACCATCGCATGTAATTCTTGTCCACTTATGTGATCTCAGAATGTGTTCTAGATTGTTGTTAATCCAATTGCATTTGGGCAAACATCAGACAAATTTAATTTATTAGGAATCCCCTTGGATATTATCAAGGTCTAGTCTACTTTTATATTAAAAGAAACATAATAGAGTGTTATTTGAGTTGTTTATTTAGTATTTGATTAGCGGATTGTGCTAGAGGGAAAAAGCACATTCGGCACAATGGGGTATAATATTTCTCTTCAATTCACCATTTTGTACTGTAACGGCAAAGTTAATTTGTACCACAAGTGCTTCCCCGAATACTGCAAATTTATTCATAAGAAAGTTTTCCTCTTAAAGCTCTAAGCTTTTGTGATGGAAGGAAAAAAAGATTTTCCTATTTTCCTTATATACTCTTCTTGAAGTTCTTCCAAATTAGGTTTTAAATGCCAATTAGGAGGTTGAATATAATAAAATAAAAGCAAATACAACCAAAATGGCCCAACCTTATGGCTAGTTAGACTGTTGAGAGAACAAGCGGAACCTTTGCTCTTAGCATGGCTTTGAGAAAGATATCCAGCTTAATGAACACATTAATTAGAAATATAACTATTTATAAGATGATAATTAGAGACGAAGCGCGGTAAACTGGGCTTTTCCTGCAATTAATGGAGGATTAATTACTGGAGGTAATGAAGTGGATTTTTAAATACATTAAGGTGAAGTACAGAGATGTGCAAGGCTTTGTGATAGTTGCATAATTATTTCAGGCTGTTTGAGCATTGCTCGTATAAGATCGCTAATAAGCATCATTGCATCATTATGTATGCACTTAAAAAGACTTACCACCAAAATGAATTCCTAATTATTTCTAATTGGCAGGACTCTGTGTAGTCATTGAGCTGTTTGTAGCCATTTTAAGGTTCATTTAACTATGCTTAGGGCCATGTGATGGGGAGGATTTTTAAAAAAAAATCCCTTCTACTATACACTGGTCTTGACTAGCGCTGTTAATCAGTTGTGGTGGGCTCAGGTTTAAATGCACTTACACAGGTTGAGGTCAAAGCCTTGTGTAGTCTAAGCAAAGTTTTTTTTTTTTTTTTTAAATACACTTGACTGTGGTTCATTAGCAATTATTAAAATGTGTCCGTCAATGTTTTTGGGTTTTCACTGTGACTGCTTTCTTTCATCACTCTTACTTCTTATTGGATATTAACTTCTCTGTATAGCAAATATTTTTCCTGATTCCTGCCCCCCCCCCCCACCCGCCCAAGAAACGGTCTCGTTTAATAATGCTTCCATTCCTGTGTTCATTTGCTAACTTAAACAGCGCCTTACATTTCATCACAGACCTCCGCCTTGCTTCTGATTGATTGGTGAGAGAAAGTTTCTTCCCAAGGACAATATGTAGGCTTTTAAGGGCATCTCCGAGGAATTGGTCATTAGACAGGGAAGCAAAAAGAAGCCAAATGGAATTTTGACATGTGCCAGATTTTAGTAGTTAGTGGCATCTATATGTAAAATGTTGACAGCTGTTCATATTAAAGGATACAAGTTGGCAAAAGACATTGTATGTTTTGACTATTTAGTTTGCGCTTTTTTATGTGCTTGGTTTATTTATCTCCCGTTTTAGGTTTTTCTTTGCCTTATTGGAGTGTCAGTTACAAATAATTTATTGTCGATCGTATATGATTGGTGTATGGTTATTTTTTATCTCCCCATATCAGATTTATTATTATATCCCATTAGGAAGGAGTCTGTGAAAGTTATTCAATGGGTACCTTGTCCTGTTAAACCTAATCCGAGCCATCTGTGGTGTGCTGTTAAGGTATATAAACCATTCGTATAGCTTAAGAAAACAGTGGTTGAAGCAAATTGTAGTCTAATAAAAGGAAGGTCAGCATTGCCTTTTCCCCCTTATGAAAATGTGGTTCTAATCATTCCTTTCATGTCTTAATATGAGAATAAAATTGTTGAAACCTGCAGTTTTTTTTTAATATTAATAACGGTACCTTGATATTTAATTTTCAGACTTTTTTTAAAATTTTTGAAATTTTATACTAAGTGGTAGTAGAGCAAATGCTTTATTCTTAACAAGCTGGTGATAACATTGACTCAACTTACTCTGGTTTAGGCAGCCAAACCAATTAAATGTTGCATTCAAATGTTCTATTGCTTTTCCAACTTGAGAAGCTTGCTAAATTTATCTCCTGTCTTACTACAGGGTGGTAGCTGTGTGGATATAGAATATAACTTCTTGTAGATGTATATTGGTCTATATAACCTCTCTGCAAAGTATAAAAATGTTTGAACGCACTCACTTTGCTCCTTTAGTGGTTTATAGCAAAAAAAAAGCTACACTGGCTTAAAACCACTTTTACTTGGAAACATGAATGTTGCTCGTAACAAGGTAGTCAAAATGATTCAGCTTTGGTTATGTGAAGGAGAAAAAATTAAATAATGCTTATGTGATATATGCCCTTTTAGGTCAAGGTTACATCCTTATTTCATATACTTTACTTTAGTTTTTTTGACTCCCCTTCCATTTTAAGGGTTGGGCCATAATTCCGCATCCTTTTCCATCTAGTGCATAACCTCAATGATGCAACCATTCAGTCTCCAGAGATAACTTATTCAATAGTCAATACCTATGATAGTGGCACTATCCTGGGACGCAACCTCTGCAGTCATTTCATCAAATGTCTGCTCCTTTAGCATTTGCCCCAGTCGACTATAACTGCTGTTATCGTGATGTGTGGACATATAGGAGCAACAAAGCTCATACAAGCTCACGGCAGGGGAGCACAACAATTGCTTGTCTTTGATTGCAGCGCTCACTAGCTAGTTCCACGATGCCACTAGAGATTAGTACAAGAACTATTTATCATGAGTTTCTTGGATTGGGTTTCCATAGCTGACCTGTTCCACACAGGCCTGAGATCATCACGCACAATGCAAAGCATTGGCTGGATTTTGCAGTAGTGTAAAGCACACCTTTATTGGAGTATGAAACAGTGGGAACACCTATTTTCTGCCGTGATAAATTATGCCTCTTCATTTGCCAATCCGGTTTAGAAATCTTTGTCTGGGGGATGCCAGGAGAGTGCCCGCTCAAATGCTTAGTGCATTAAGTGCATGCGTATACTTGGTTGTGGAATCACAGAACTGCCATTTGAGAACATGGCCGAATTGTAATGCTCCTGACACTTGAATTGTTTGGAGGCAAAGATCAACTTTAGTGAGACTTTATTTGGTAAGCACATGTTATGATGATTAGTTGTACACACCGTGAAGTTTGCTTACTTTGCTGAACTTCATTTGGGTATTGAAGATCTAAAAAATATAACTACCTTATGTGCTATTGGTATACAATTGAATAATAAATAGGATTCAAAGGCCACTGTAATGCTGGTCATAGGATGCCTATGCTGCCTGCCTGATAGTCGGGGGAAGGAAGGATTGTAAGATTGCATTGACTGGCAGTTGATTCTACTTCTGTCCCCACTGAGATAAACATGCATGTTAATGTAGGCTGTATAGCTCTCGGCCTATAGTTATGTCAAGTCCGTAATTAACTAAAAGGAACGTTAAATATAGAAATCACTTAACCGTAAGCTAAAGGAAAACTTGTCCATAGTGTCTGCCAATCTGCAGAATTTTCTACCTAGTCCTGAGACAAAGTATTTCTGACTCTTAAAGCTTTCACCATGGAACATGATTTACTGTACCTGGTCTTTTCCAGACCAAGCAGTGGGTCTGATAAATTTCGGCAGATTTGGTGCTATTCTTTCTGTCAAAGTGACAGACCCCATGATGGAACCCTTACATACCCCATTTTAAGTCATAATATCGAACAATGACCTGCACTACAGCTGACCTGCATCAACAATATGTTGGGGGGGGGGGGTACCATAAATATCAGCCATTCGTTATAACATTCGAGAAGTATTTTTTTTTTCTTAGTGACCAGGCAATGAGAACTTTCATAGCTGTCAATGGAACTTAACCCCAAAACATAAACACCAGTTGCAGAATTAGCCAGTCATTTTATTATTCACTTATAATTGCCAATTTGTATTGTTTTTTAGTATACTTCCCTTTTATGGTTTATAATGATAATCATGGAGTTGGTTTAGATAATTTCATTGCTGCAATTGATTCACGATAAAGAAATACTTGGCTGTTGTTAATCTTAATCAGTTTTAATGTGAGTAGATATTTAAAAGATTATCAACAGAAATTGTACTTTAAAGCATAAGTCAAACCATCAGGTATGACATAGTATATCAGAAAACCAAAAATATACCTGATGTAACAAATAACACCACGTAGGCAAAAAATAAAATATGTAAATCTTTATTACCCCATACGGGAAAAGTTACCCACAAAAAACATACATCTAAAATACACAAAACTAAAAACACCACAGAAGGGAATGTGTATCACGTCCTATGGAATTGACCATATAATGTAGCAGAATAATAGCATGAGACATATGAGTAAGTAGCCACAGGATCCAATGTCTAAAAGAATGGCAACATATGACTCAAAATAATGCAATGTATCAAGTTCTACAAACAATCTAGGTATCTAAGTAGATAGTCATTTACCCAAAGTGGACATGATAGGAAACACACTCCGATCCAAGGACCACCTCGACACGCGTTTCGCTTCCTGACGAAGGTGTCCTTGGATCGGAGTGTGTTTCCTATCATGTCCACTTTGGGTAAATGACTATCTACTTAGATACCTAGATTGTTTGTAGAACTTGATACATTGCATTATTTTGAGTCATATGTTGCCATTCTTTTAGACATTGGATCCTGTGGCTACTTACTCATATGTCTCATGCTATTATTCTGCTACATTATATGGTCAATTCCATAGGACGTGATACACATTCCCTTCTGGGGTGTTTTTAGTTTTGTGTATTTTAGATGTATGGTTTTTGTGGGTAACTTTTCCCGTATGGGGTAATAAAGATTTACATATTTTATTTTTTGCCTACGTGGTGTTATTTGTTACATCAGGTATATTTTTGGTTTTCAGATATTTAAAAGATGTTGAATGTATTTTCTTTTAGAATTTTGCTTAAGAACCTGGCAATTGGCAAAAAGTACTTCTGTCCCTGTCTTTTTGGATTCCTATGGGTATTTTCAACATAATGCACCATGAAACAAATTTTCCTTTTACCTCTGAAATGACTTAAATTGAAGTGATTGTGAATAGATCACATGACAAATACATCGCAAATCTTTTTTTTCTTATTTCTTGTCCATCTCTTAAAGTGTATTTCCAAGGATTTTAATGAAATTTGTTCAGGATATATGTATCAGGATATGGATATGTAAAATAAAACGGTGACCGTTTTCTACAAACTTCTAAGACTCCTAGCTATATTGATTTGTTTTGAAACCCAAGTAGCAGGTGATCCTTTTTACTACCTCGCTCACCATTGAACTAAACTTTCTTATAGGTTATAAATGAGGGTCAAGGCTCATTTCTGTCTGATGCAACCCTGATGGGCAAATAAAGACTTGGTCCCTTATGCCACTGATAGGCTACAGAGTATTCTCAAACTGTTTCTGTAGACCTCTATAGAGTGATAATGGGAAGGACTGACCTGTGACCGGATGACCGAGAAATTAGGACCAAGAGAGCTAATATGGTTGATAAATATAGCTGCCCTTCTTCCTGACCCAGAAACCAAAGGGATGATATTTTAGGAGCTGCAACAACTGAGCTCCCACAGTTACTTCACACTAGGATTCAACGATTCAGTAAAACCATTATTTTCTTGGATGGAGCTACAATTTAACGTTCCTGGTAGAAAATATTACTGCACAGGATGTGATTTAAGCGTTTTGTGCCTTCTGATAGGGAAGATGCAGGGAATTTTGGTCTCCTGCGCTTTCCTTCCTTTTATAGTAAGACACTTCTGCCGCCTCATAGAGTGATTCCAATTGTTAAATTATATTAGCAATTTGTTTGTGAAATTCTCAAATATAGGTTCACCAATGAATACGTTTTTGATATAATCGATAAATATTTTACTTGCTAAACTGGTCCTATAGCAAGTGTGGCATTGCGTTCTGGTTTGAAAGTTAAAAAAATATAAAAGTATAATGAGAATTAGGAAAACATAGTCTACAGTTCTTGTTTGTGTCAAACACCTTGACTGAGTAATGTTTAACATTCAGGATACCTGAAGCTTTCTTTACAATAACTACACTTCTGAGGAATTCCTCTTCCACAAGCAGAGCAAGTCAAGATGTCTCTTAGCAGTAACCCAATGGTAGTGGTATTATTCATGATGTAAAACCTTTATTGGCAAACCAAGAAAAAAAAGAGTGAAGTGTGTGTGTGTGTGTGTGTGTGTGTGTGTGTGTGTGTGTGTATATGTATGTGTGTGTATATATATATATATATATGTATGTGCATCGTTTGTTTTAGAATTTGCAATCCCTACGGCAATGCTTCTATATTATGCACCCAGCATTTATACTTATCCTGGCACACAAGCTAGATGACAGAGTTTAGGATTTAAAAACTTTGACAGGAGCATGGATCTTTTCATCTATATACAAAACATATTGCTGTGTTTGACGAGTCTTCAATAAGTGTGCATAGTATAAGTCTGAGTGAACCTAAAAAAATAGAGTAGCATTGTCTATGTAACTGACTTGGGATAGGTGATTTTGCATTTTTTTCTTCTGTAAGAAGTTTACAGTCCACTATCAATGTAATCGCCGCATACCTTTTGAGATGTTTGGGTTTAATGGGGCCCACATTATAAGTAAATGTAATGATATGGTGGTTCTGGATATGGCGGCGTCAGCACCTGGCAAACCCGGGCAAGAGCCGGGGCCCACTACCTTTGGGGGGGGGCCCACTCGGCCGCTGGGTGCTGTCGCTGCCGTCGTTATGGCATCACTGTCCATATATGGACAGTGATGTCAGAAGGAGAGGAGTCCCTAGTGGCTGTGCTCCGGGACTCTGTCTCTGGGATAGCCCCTGACATCACTGTCCATATATGGACAGGGTTGTCAGGAGCAGAGCAGTGTCCCAGGCTAGTAGCGCTCTGCCCGGACTTTGGCTTTGGGCATTGATGTAAGGGGTTTCTCCTGAAGCGGAATCCCCAGCCAGAGCGTCGGCAATGTGCTGGCTGGGGATTCCACACCTAGAGGGAACCCCAAAGACACTACCTACAGGGCGGGGGGGCTGTGTGGCACTACCAGTGTGGGGGGCTGTGTGGCACTACCAGGGTGGGCGGTGACAGTGTGGCACTACCTGGGAGGTCAGGGCTGTGTGGCACTATCTACAGAGGGCACAAAATTTATGGGAGTACAAATTGGGGCCTAGTATATGGGGGCATAAACGGGGCCTAACATCTATATGGGGGCACAGTGATGTTTTCTGCCATTTTACTGCCGCTGTGAGTTCTGCCACAAAGGGGCCTACTTAGTCTGTGTTGCCCAAGGACCCACATAAACCTGGAGCCGGCCCTGGTTCCGGACATAAAAGTACATAAAACTTTGCTGCACAGGCATCATAGGCTGCAGGTAGATTGCGTTTTCTCTCAGGCTTTAGTCTGTGTCGGGTCTTGAATTGTGTTGGAAAATTTCGTTGATTGGGTTGAATACAATCTCTATAAAGTGCTGCGTAATTCTGCTAGTCTTGTATTCATATATATTCACCTTCATGAGTCTTATACCATAGTCCAAACATTTTAGTTTACCTGTTGTACACAACTTTGTTAAAGGTCTATTTTTTGCTTCATATGCTCTAAGGCCTTGTTCACACAGTGCTAAAAAAACGACTACGCATTAACGCGTCAAAAATGCTTTTTAGGGCAAAGCCCCACGTGGCGGAATTGCGCTTGAATTCCGCTGCGGACACTCCGCAGCGTTAATCCGCAGCGGAGCCGTTTCTCCATTGCCTTCCACTTCTTTTTAGTAGGCTTCGTTTAGACGAGGCTGAAAATTCCGCTGCGGAGCATAGGCTGCGGTGCGGAATTTGGTGTCCGCAGCATACAATGGATGTTGCGGACCAGTGGCGGACTGGTTGCGGACTCATTGCGGAAGTTCTCCATTGACTTCAATGGAGATTCTAAATTCCGCAATGAAGTCCGCAGATGTCATGCACATGTTGTGTGCTGCGGATGCGTCTTGCTTTTTGGACATGACATTTCTTCATTCTGGCTGGACCTATGTATTTCTAGGTCTACAGCCAGACTGAGGAAGTCAATGGGGCTCCCGTAATTACGGGAGCGTTGCTAGGAGACGTCAGTAAATAGTCACTGTCCAGGGTGCTGAAAGAGTTAAGCGATCGGCAGTAACTGTTTCTGCACCCTGGACAGTGACTACCGATCCCAATATACAGCAACCTGTAAAAAAAAAAGTTCATACTTACCGAGAGCTCCCTGCTTCTGTCTCCAGTCCGGCTTCCCAGGATGACGTTTCAGTCTAAGTGACGGCTGCAGCCAATCACAGGCTGCAGCGGTCACATGGACTGCCGCGTTATCCAGGGAGGTCGGGCTGGATGCCGAAAGAGGGACGCGTCACCAAGACAACGGCCGGTAAGTATGAAATTCGTTTACTTTCTCTAGGGAAAGTGCTGTCCCTTCTCTCTATCCTGCACTGATAGAGAGAAGGGAAGCACTTTGACCGCAGTCCGCAGCAGCTAGTCCGCATCAATTTACTGCACATTTTGGGCAGATCCGCCGCAGAATCTGCAACGCAGATTCTGTGCGGCATTGATGCGGACAGCTGCGGAGGAAAACCGCCATGTGGGGCCATGCCCTAAAACAGGGTTTTTTGACGCGTTATGGGTGCGGTTTTTGGGCGCGTTATTAGGGCTCACATTGACTGTGGGAATTAGGCGTGTTAAGACGTGTTTTACGCACCATGAATTGACGTGACGCTTCTCTTTTTACACACTGGTTTTTTAAACGCGCAAGCGTTAAAAAAAAAAAACCACGCCATATGCGTTTTTCCACTAATGTCAAGAAGAAGTTTAAAGCATGTGCTTTTCGGCGCATAAAATGCATCAAAAACGCGCCAAATACACGCCGTGTGAACAAGGCCTAATTTGACATGCGGAGTTAATAGAATGGTATCCTGGATTTGGAACCCCTCTCAATTATTTTAACCAGTTCAGGAACGGGCTATTTTGCGCCTTCAGGACCGTGTTAGTTAAATGGCTATAACTTTTTTTTATTTGTTGGGCTAACTACGTGATTTTTGCGACGTTTTTTTCCGTAGACAATGCAGGTTTAGTTTTTTATCGTTTTTATACGCACCTTTTTTGCTAGTTTAGAATTTTTATTCATAAAGTTTGAAAATAATAGTAAAAAGATAAGCTTTTTTACGTTTCAGCTATTTATTTTTTTTGGTAATAACAGTTGTACCCTAAAATAAACCTTTTATTTGTTATCGCCATTGTCTACCGTAAATTTTTATATATTACATGTCTATATTAGGGTAATTGGGTCAGCGCTAGCGTTACAAAAATGATTGGCGGGGGGGGGGAAATGTTTTTTTTGGGGTGGGTATTTTATGTGTATTTATAAATTTTTTTTTGCACTTGACTTTACTTTTTTTTAATTTTTATTACTAATGGTCTGTCCCTCAAAGGTCAAAGAAGACCTTTGGTAAACTTTATATATTTTTTTTCTTTCTTTTACACCATGTTTTTCCACTGTAACTGGAGCTGCACAGCAGCCCCACTTACAGGGGAAATCAGCCCTCTCATAGTGACGATTGTCACTAATAAGGCTGTGCTGGGTCTAGTAAGACCCAGCAGCCGCCTGTCACTAACGGCACCCGGCGATCATGTGACCAGTCACATGACCACCGGGAGGAATAGACAGTGCCGCTGCTGCTGTCTCTATTCCTATACACAGCGTTCATTGAACGCTGTGTAAAAAGACATCGGAGAAGACAGAAGCAGCGAAAGCTGCTTCTATCCTCTCCTCAGGGTCCCCGGCAGTCACTGACAGCCGGAGACCCGACATTCAGCTGCCCGATCGTGCGGGCAGCAAGTTAAAACCCGAGCCGTAAAAAGTCTATGGCTCGGGTTTTAAGGACCCTGTCCGCTGGCCGTAAAAATACAGCCAGCGGTCGGGAACCAGTTAACCATGATGTGCTACTATGTTAAATGTATTTACTTTGCAGTTCCTCCGTTTCCTCACCAATATAAGAAAATTGTGGAGGTTCTTGGCAAAGAGACCCTGTAATCGGCTTCTGGCAAGTTCACCCAGGATCTGAGACGTGTTCTCCAACCCGGACAGTAATTAATAGTGATAATTTTTATTGATCTGACCACGATATAGTATCTAATAGTAGTCTAATCTTTCAGTGTATGGGAACAATTAAATGACTTCAGTGCAATGAAAAATCTATTTTTATTTTTTATTTTATTTTTTATTTTTTTTAAATTTTGCAATCTGATTGGATACTTTCGATGCTCGCATTTCAAAACGATGATCTTTGATTTTGTGCATTTCTGGACGTGTAAAAAAAATTATATATATATATATATATATGTGTGTGTGTGTGTGTGTAGATTTAAAAAAGACATCTTATTGATGCTCAACTATTGTGTGATTGCTGCAGGGAAATGTTAGTATTCCACATAGCGATAATAATGGCGGTAGAGGTTTTACATCTAAAGCAAAAGAGGGTCACCTCTGGCGCTCCAGCTGTTCATGAACTACATCCCCCGTGATGTTCAACCAGCCTAGCAAATCTCCCATGCTCTGAGCCAGGATTTTGCTTGTGATTTGTTATCTTGACTGAGCATCATGGGAAATGTAGTCTAGTAACAGCTGCATTGCCAGGGGTTGCATGCCTCCGAATTGAAGACTTGAAGTTCAGTCGTACATCTTGAATGGCGCTTATCGGCTTTAACACGCAGTTTGTTCTGAACAGATTCAATAGATCATTAATGCTGCTTCTACTGAATTACAACCTGTGATAATATTTATACACCATCGTCTTGTAATATATGATTTATTTTTTTGGTGGGTATAATCTATCTTCACGCTAAAGTTTAATAAATATTGGGAAGTGCCCAATGACACTGACCTCATTTCCTTTATAACAATGAAAATTAATAGTTTCACGTTTTATGAGGCTGATGGTCCAGATGTAGTGTACATTTAATTAAGTGTAGTTTCCTCTCGGTTATGGTATGCGTATCTGCTTTTTGTCGCAATTTCTTTCTAGTTTTACAATTTTCCACATGTTTTCCTTCATCATTTATGATTTTTTTTTTCAAAGAACAGCTATGAGGATTTAAATCACTTTAGCATGCAGCAAAACAGTACCCATTCAAACAATAAACGCCATTTTAAAAAGCCTTTAGATCTTCTGTCACTTCATAAATAAAAATGTATAAAACATTATGCAGTTGTAGTGCCCACCTGCTAATTAAATGCAGATTTTCGCAAACTTATTTTCAAATCGGCCTTTTCTGTTTCAACTCTGCCTGTGTAGAGAATACATATGGCTCTTGTGAAATTAATTATGCTTATGGAGCAGCTGTTAAATTTAGTGCATCTAATTTTATCCAATATTTTACATTTTAATTGATTACCTGTGAAGAAATTAGCAAATTAACACGTATTGCGCCGCAAGTAAATCCCCTTTTATGGACATCGTTTTTCTTTTTTTGCTTTTTGGACATCGTTTGCCAATGTGTCATTTTTATTTCTTTTACAAGCCGGCTAGGTCCTGATTGAAATAAGACATTTTACTTTTAGGTCTGTCACATAGGAAGGTATCGGAGAACCTTCATTATCTAATGGGAGGCTCGGAGAAGGGTACGAGCCAAGCATCTGTGTGTTCTGTAAGTCCCGACATGAGAAGCAGATTGGAACGTAATGACTCTTTCACAGAATTTTTGTAACATATGGGCCTATCTGGATCTGAGAAGGCTTTGAAGATCTTTCAACATGACTAAGTGACTTAACCTTTGCCACAGGACTGGGTCTTTTACGGCAACCCACTTTTCAATTAATCTGTTCTGGGTGTTTTATATGCAGCTAGTTTAAGAGTGTTATTGGTGCACAAAGATTTGTATTTGAATTAAATCAGAATTACTTCATATTTTATCGGTTTGCATTTTTGTTAATTCAGAGCAATAAAAAAAATTAACTAAAAATGTGATTTAGTATCTCTGAGATACCCAGAGGCACGGAAGGCTTATATCTCTGCAAAGTAAGATTTATTTTTGTATAATGTATATTTATGTTTTTTGTTTTTTGTTTTGTTTTTTTTTTACTTTTAATTTCATTTTAGTTTAAGATTTAAAATAAATTTAGGAATGGAAAGCCTCATATTGATTATTCTATAAACTCTTAATTCACCTTGTGGCTGTCAGGGTAGCTGAAAAGCAGTGAGGGTATGTTCACACGGCTTATTTTCGACCGTTTTTCGGGCCATAAACAGCTGAAAAACGGCAAAAAAATCGGAAGCAGAATGTCGCCAAACATCTGCCCATTTCTTTCAATGGGAAAAATGGCATTCTGATCCGACGGGGTGTTTTTTTACGCAGCTATTTTGAAAAAAAGCCCGCAAAAAAGTGCAAGCCATTTTTCATTGACTCAATAGAAAAATCGCTTAAAAAATGGCCGTGAAAAACGCTAGTTAATTAAAAAAAACATCGGAAAATCAGGAGCTGTTTTCCCTTGAAAACAGGTCCGTATTTTCAGATGTTTTTTTTGTTGAGCGTGTGAACAGTTGACTACGCTATTGTTTCCGCCTAAAAAAACGGAAACCTTATGAAATGGAGACAAACGGAAACCATTTGCTGCAAAAGCATTACCATTGAAATCAATGGTAATGCAAACGGAAGCTATGGTTTCCGCTTGGCTTTCCGTTCATGGTTTCACCCCGACAGAAAGGACATACGGAACCCATGAACGAAACCTAACGCTGATTGAGGCCTTAAACTGGTTGTCCGGGCACAGACAACTGATTACCACTCCACAGGATAGGTCATCAGTATATGATTGTTGGGGTTCTGACACCCGAACACTGCACCGATCAGCTGCTCTGACTGCATTTAAGTGAATAGAAGCAGATGTGCAGTTCTGCAGCACGGCCGCTATGCAATCGACAGAGCCAACTGCTTATGGCTCTGTACACGGCATAACATCCGGTGCCCAGAGGCAGCTGGAACAGTTGATTGGTGCGGGGTCTGGGTGTCGGACCCCCACGATCATATACTGATGACCTATCCTTTGGATAGGTCATTAGTTGCCCGTGTCAGGACAACCCCTTTTAAGTACTATATGGCCTGGCTGCAGCAGTTGCCTGGTCAGGGGTCTGAAGGGTTCTATGTAATTGTGGCATATATTATCTGTGGTCTGATCATATAATACTATGCAGCCAGAGTAAAGTAATGGAAGAGAAGAGGTTGTGTTCTGTAGACCAGTGAGTGTGGGGACCTGATTAATCCGTTCCCTCAGCAGCCATTTTTCGGATTTTTAATTTTTTGTTTTTCCCTCACCACTTTCCAAAAGCTCTAACTTTTTTTATTTTTTGGGTTTTCCATCAATATAGCCGTATGAGGGCTTGTTTTTTGCGCGATGAGTTGTAGATTTTCATGGCATCCTTTATTGTACCATTTAATGTACTGGGAAATTCTTTGTGGGTCAATACAATTACATCGATAGCAAATTTATATTTGTTTTCATTTACCGAATTGTCTGAATGTAACTATGTTGTTGGTACATTATTTTAAAATATGGGGCCCCTGTTGTAATTTTGCCCAGGGACACACTTTGCCAAAAACTGGCCATGGTGGCTGTAGCGCTAAACTTTATAGTAGAAAGCTTGTAAAAGTGCAGGCTATAGAAAGAGCTACAAATATAACTTACAACTATGTATGTGGATTCTTTTAATCCAAACTCTGTATGAGAAATTACAGGGGTTTCCTAACATTAGGAGTTATAGGATATACCATTACTTCCTGATCGATAGGGGTCTGTCTTCCAGGACACTACCAGTCCTGAGAGTGAGGGAGCCGTAGCGTTAAGTGCCGCAACTCCAGATTTTCCATGCACAGCAGCACCCTTGTTTACCCGCTTATAATGAACACAGCCCCGTTCACTTGAATGGAGCAGTGTTGCAGTTCCCTGCACAGCAGCTGGACATGAGCGCTGAAAGGCCAGAGGTCGGACCCCCTCCACCATAATGTTATGTAACTTTCTAGCGATATGCCAAGGCATTACCCTTTTGAAGTAGGGTTCATGGTGAAAGCCTCTGTTAGTAATCCCGTTAAATAATTAGTAATCTCGTCAGCCTTTCCCTGTCTAAAGTTGGTCATTGACATAAGATTTTAACCAGCAGTTGAGCGCACAAACTCAAACTGTGCGTCGTCTGACTGTATGACTGTCAGTCTTGCTGAATGTATCACAAATATTTACATCCATGCAGTCGAAAATCACAAGATTCATTTAGGAAGAGAATGGAAGAGAAAAAATTAAATACCCCTATTCAATAAAGTCCAATCAATCGCTAATGAGCCAATCATATCATAGTCGGTTATAACCGAAAGTTTATCTGCTCTGTTTATTTTCGCTGTAAAAATGTGGGAAAAAAAACTTTGTGTATTATGTAGATAGCCACCAGGCACTGCCGAGTATAGATGTATACTCCGCAGCCTGTCAACACCGGCATGAAAGGTGGGAGGTGAAGTCGAGGCGAGCACTGCCCTCATAAATACACCAGACTCCTATAACTATGGATCTTGTGTATTCTTTCAGTGCTCCTGTTGGCAATACTGCACAACGTTTTTTACAACGGGGCAGTATATTAAAGAGGCTCTGTCACCAGATTTTGCAACCCCTATCTGCTATTGCAGCAGATAGGCGCTGCAATGTAGATTACAGTAACGTTTTTATTTAAAAAAAACGAGCATTTTTTGCCAAGTTATGACCATTTTTGTAGTTATGCAAATGAGGCTTGCAAAAGTACAACTGGGCGTGTTGAAAAGTAAAAGTCCAAGTGGGCGTGTATTATGTGCGTACATCGGGCGTTTTTAATACTTTTACTAGCTGGGCGCTCTGATGAGAAGTATCATCCACTTCTCTTCAGAACGCCCAGCTTCTGGCAGCGCAGACACAGCCGTGTTCTCGAGAGATCACGCTGTGACGTCACTTCCCCAGGTCCTGCATCGTGTCAGACGAGCGAGGACACCGGCACCAGAGGCTACAGATGATTCTGCAGCAGCATCAGCGTTTGCAGGTAAGTAGCTACATCGACTTACCTGCTAACGCCGATGCTGCTGCAGAATCAACTGAAGCCTCTGGTGCCGATGTGTCCTCGCTCGTCTGACACGATGCAGGACCTGTGAGTGACGTCACAGCGTGATCTCTCGAGAACACGCTGTGTCTGCACTGCCAGAAGCTGGGCGTTCTGAAGAGAAGTGGATGATACTTCTCGTCAGAACGCCCAGCTAGTAAAAGTATTAAAAACGCCCCGATGTACGCACCTAATACACGCCCACTTGGACTTTTACCTTTAAACACACCCACTTGGACTTTTGCAAGCCTCATTTGCATAACTACAAAAATGGTCATAACTTGGCCAAAAATGCTCGTTTTTTAAAAATAAAAACGTTACTGTAATCTACATTGCAGCGCCTATCTGCTGCAATAGCAGATAGGGGCTGCAAAATCTGGTGACAGAGCCTCTTTAAGGTGACCGATCAGCTGTAAAGGCTGTGTATACCTTTTCAAACAATTTTTTTTTTTCTCCATTGTATATAAAATAGTCACTATTTTTTGCAATTATTCTTGATATATTTTACCATTTTGTGCCTATAATCAAACCCTGTGTAGTCTATAGACACGAAAGTGTGTCAAATCGGCCGTGATAAACCGCTATTTTTCACGGCCGATTTGCATCTGTGCGGGACCTGGTTTCACAGATCCCTCAGATTTGTCTATTGAGGGACCCGAGAAAATGGACAAAAATAGGACATGTCCCATTTTTTTTAATGGCCAATTCACACGGTCCATTAAAACAATGTCAATTATTTTTCAGATTTGTGGCGCATTTTCACCTTGGATTTTGTGCAATTTTAAAGTGGCTAATCTGCCACGTGTGGACTTAATATTAGTCATACTCCCATCTATTCCCTACTTTTTGCCCGCCTACGTTTGGTAGGCTAGCAAGAAGTAAGGGATAGATGGATGGGAGTATGACTGTAATACCTTTATTCTGTAGCAATGGAGATACAGATCTCCATGAGAACTGTACATACAAAACGGAAATTATTTAAACGAGACTATTTGCAAAGTTGCTTCATGTTTTGCAAAGTTCTACTTGGCCCTTAGGCCAGGATCGCATACGGTTTTGATGCAGTTTTTAGCTCCGTTTTTTGAGCCAAACATAGTAGTGGACACTAATGCTGCATGCACACGACCGTTGTGCCTCTCGGATCCTTTTTGACGGCATCCGAGTGGCACCCGATAGTCTTCACGGACCCATTCACTTGAGCGGGTGAATCAGGTCCGTGACAAATGGTCCGAGTCTCCCATCCGTGGAAAGATATGACATGTTCTATCTCTCCTCGGATCACTGAAGGGACTCGGACAGCACACACGGTCGTGTGCATGAGGCGTAAAAAAAGGAGATGCATCAGTTTTTTCTCTTCATACCTTTCCTTCCTTTTGGATCCACTTCTGGCTTTGGGTTGAACAAAATGAACCAAAAACTTCTGCCAAAACTGCATCAAAACTCTGTGTGTGTGATCTTGGCCTTTAACAGTTTCCTGACCGCTGGCTGTTTTTTTACGGCCAGCGGTCAGGGTCTCTGAAGTCCGCCGTATAGACTAATTACGGCAGCACTTGAGAGTGTGCACTTGCGATCGCGTGCACACAGCCCTATGCCCTGGCTGTTGCTAACAGCACTGCGCAGTGTGTCAGGGGCCAATCTTTTGGTCCCTGAACGTGATCGCTTAAACAACTAATCACAGTGATCACATGCATTTCAATGTAAAATATAGTATGCACGCAATCGAATGCACACAGCCCTGTGCCCACGCTGTTACCAATAGCTCTGGGAACTGGGCAGAGTATCATGGACCAATCTGATGGTCCCTGAACAGCGATCACATTTGTTTTATTTTAACATTTCTGGCAGCAAATCTCCTGCCTCTTTTCTTCTCCTCACACATTGTTTCACTGTGAGGAGAAGAAGAGACTTGCTGCCAGAAGAATACTGTGAAAAAAAATATAAATACAGTGTTACACATCAATACACTCTTTGTATAGATAGATTTCTATCCTATCTATCCTATCGGCAAGTAGGGGGAAAAAAAAAAAAAAAAAATATATATATATATATATATGTTTATGTATATGTATATGTGTATGTATATATATATTTATATTATAGAGCGAGATATGACGTTAATCTTTATAAATTGTGTGAAAGCGGGTCACGATATACCACCACCTTCAGAATTTATGAAGGGCGGGACCGCACAATGTTCCTGGATGCCCCCCTGATCTTTCCACCAGCAGTAAGATAGTGTGGGAGATAATGCAGCCTCTGCTTCACAAGGGGTACCACCTGCACTGCGATAATTTTTATTCCAGTGTGTCCCTGTTTAGGCATTTGCATGCTGCAAGGACTGGGGCATGTGGTACCATGCGCAAAAACCGAATTGGTTTTCCACAGCAATTAGTGGGGAAGCGCATGGTAAAGGGGGACTCCTGTGCTTATGCATCTGAAGAATTGCTGGCGGTCAAGTTCAGGGATCGCAAAGATCTGTATGTGCTAAGCACTATTCATACTGCAGGAACAGTGGCAGTGAGGGAAAGGGGGGCAACATCGGACAAGCACAAACCAGTGAGCGTGTCCGAATATAACAAGTACATGGGGGGGGGGGGTGGATTTAATTGACCAGGTTTTACAGCCATATTTAGTGAAACGCAAAACAAAAAAGTGGCCGTTTATCTTCTGTAGGTGGCAATCCACATTTCATTTGTGCTCTATAAAAAAAAGACACATATCTGGATTTCCAGGACAAAGTTATTGAAGGCCGCATATTTGACGTTTAGGACACCAGAGTATGCCCCCAGTCTGAGGATGTAAATCGACTGACAAAGAGATTTTATCACTCGCATTCCCCCAACACCAACTAGAAGCCAACCCAAGAACAAGTGCCGCATCTGCAGAAAAGATAGGCGCCGCAAAGATTCCTGATATTTCTGTCCCTCGCAACCAGGCCTATACGTTCACCCAGGTTTTAAAAAATACCACACTGTTCTGAATTATTAGATTTTAGTTAATTAGTTGAAAATATATTTGCCCTACATTACTTTTTGTATTTTTCCCCTGATTTTACTCCAAGGGTGAGGGAGGGAATGGGTGGGGGGTGGATGTCATGTTTGCATATTTTCTAAAGTTCATCTGCTGGAGAGTTTTTTTTTTTTCTTCTTTAGGTACAGCTGCTTTGTATTCTGTATACAGAGCAGCTGCATCTAACGCTGAGACCTGAATCCGTCAGGTCAGCGGTACTCACGGGTTCAGCTCGATACCGCTGACCTGACGGATACAAGTTTCAGCGCTAGATACAGCTGCTCTGTATACAGAATACAAAGCGGCTGTATCTAAAAAAGTAAAATCATTTAATAGAAAGTTGCACTGATGCACTTTTTTATTTAAATAAAAAAATGTGTGTGTGTATATAGATAGATTTCAAAGGTGTACATAGCCTTTAACCCCTTCCCTCTTTAGCCACTTTTGACCTTCCTAACAGAGCCTCATTTTTCAAATCTGACGTGTCACTTTATGTGGTAATAACTCCGGAATGCTTTCACCTATCCAAGCGATGCTGAGATTGTTTTCTCATGACACATTGGACTTTATGTTACTGGCAAAATTTGCTCGATATGTTCAGTATTTAATTGTGAAAAACACCAAAAATTAGCGAAAAATTTCAAAAATTAGCATTTTTCTCAATTTAAATGTATCTGCTTGTAAGACAGGCAGTTATACCACACAAAATTGTTGCTAATTAACATCACCCATATCTCTACTTTAGATTGGCATCGTTTTTTGAACATCCTTTTTATTTTTCTATGACGTCACAAGGCTTAGAACTTTAGCAGCATTTCTCACATTTTCAAGAAAATTTCAAAAGGCTATTTTTACAGGGGCCAGTTCAGTTGTGAAGTGGTTTTGAGGGCCTTATATATTAGAAACCCCCAAAAAGTCACCCCATTTTAAAAACTTCACCCCTCAAAGTATTCAAAACAGCATTTAGAAAATGTCTTAACCCTTTACACATTTCACAGGAATTAAGTAGAGGTGAAATTTACAAATTTCATATTTTTCTGCAGAAATAAATTTTTAATACAATTTTTTTTATAACACAGAAGGTTTTACCAGAGAAATGCAACTCAATATTTGTTGCCCAGTTTCTGCAGTTTTAGGAAATATCCCACATGTGGCCGTAGCGTGCTACTGGAATGAAGCATCGGCCTCAGAAGCAAAGGAGCACCTAGTGGATTTTGGGGCCTTATTTTTGCTAGAATATATTTTAGGCACCATGTCAGGTTTGAAGGGCTCTTGCAGTGACAAAACAGTAAAAATCCCCCAAAAGTGACCCCATCTGGGAAACTAGACCCCTCAAGGAAATTATCTAGGGGTGTAGTGAGCATTTTGACCGCACAGGTTTTTACAGAAATTATTGGAAGTAGGTCGTGAAAATTAAAATCAACATTTCTTCAAAGAAAATGTAGGTTTAGCGATTTTTTTTTTTTCTCATTTCCACAAGGACTAAAGGAGAAAAAGCACCGCAAAATTTGTAAAGCAATTTCTCCCGAGTAAAACAATGCCCCACATGTGGTAATAAACGGTTGTTTGGAGACACGGCGTGGCTGAGAAGGGAAAGAGCGCTATTTGGCTTTTGGAGTTCACATTTAGCAGGAATGGTTTGCGGAGGCCATGTCACATTTACAAAGCCCCTGAGGTGACAAAACAGTGGAAACCCCCAACAAGTGACCCCATTTTGGAAACTATACCCCTTGAGGAAATTATCTAGGGGTATAGTGAGCGTTTTGACGCAACAGGTTTTTTGCATAAATTATTGGAAGTAGGCCCTGAAAATAATAATCTACATTTTTTCAAAAAAAATCTAGGTTTAGCTAATTTTTTCTCATTTCCAGAAGGACTGAAGGAGAAAAAGCACCACAAAATTTGTAAAGCAATTTCTCCCGAGTAAAACAATACCCCACATGTGGTAATAAACGGCTGTTTGGACACACGGCAGGGCTTAGAAGGGAAAGAGCACTATTTGGCTTTTTGAGATCACATTTAGCAGGAATGATTTGCGGAGGCCAGGTCACATTTGCAAAGCCCCTGAGGGGACAAAACAATGAAAACGCCCAAAAAGGGACTCCATTTAGGAAACTACACCTCTTGAGGAATTCATCTAGGGGCGTAGTGAGCATTTTGACCCCACAGATGTTTCATAGAATTTATTAGAATTGGGCAGTGAAAATAAAAACAGTCCTTTTTTCTTCAATAAGACGTAGCTTTAGCGCAAATTTTTTCATTTTCTCAACAAATAAAGGAAAAAAAGAACCCAACATTTGTAAAGCAATTGCTCCCGAGTACGGCAATACCCCATATGTGGTCATAAACTGCTGTTTGGGCAAACGGCAGGGCTCAGAAGGGAAGGACTGCCATTTGGAGTGCAGATGTTGCTGGATTGGTTTCTGGGCGCCTGTGGGCCCAAAACAGTGGAAACCCCCCAGAAGTGACCCACTTTTGGAAACTACACCCCTCAATGCGTTTACGAAGGGGTGTAGTAAGCATTTTAACCCTGCAGGTGTTTTGTAGAAATCAGCCGAGGGAGCACCATTTGGCTTTTGGAGAGCGGATTTTGCTTGGCACTATATTTGTTTGAGTATTGCTGGTGTTTTATAATGTGTGGGTACATGTAAGCGGGGCGGAGTATATAAGGGGCATAGTCAGGTGGTATAAAAATGATCCATAGATGTGTGTTACGCTGTGAAGCAATCCTTTCCGCACAGGCCAGTGTCGCACCGATAAATGGTGTCATTTATTTTCCCCTTTTGGTCCACACTCCGCGCCTTTTGTAGTTTGGGGAATTTTGCTGGGAAAGTGTTGTCCTGGTATAATACGGGCACCGTCTCTTCCAGCGGATATGTTTGGGCTCTCCCCTTCCTGGTTCCCTAATTTTAGGTCCTTGATAAATCGCCTCTTGAAACAGAAGAAATGTTCCCCTCGGGCACAACTGCATATTTTTTTATTTCCTGACTTATTGGAGCCATAACTAATTTTATTTTTCATAGACGTAGCGGTATGAGGGCTGGTTTGCTGCGGGACGAGCTGTAGTTATTATTGGTACCATTTTGGGGTACATGCAACTTTTTGATCACCTTTTATCCTATTTTTTGGGATGCCAGGTAAACAAAAAACGCAATTCTGGCACAGCTTTTTTCGTTTTTTTTTATACAGCGTTCACCATGCGTTATAAATTACATGTTAACTTTATTCTGCGGGTCAGTACGATTCTGGCGATACCTAATTTATAGCACTTTTTCATGTTTTACAACTTTTTGCACAATAAAATTACTTTTGTAAAAAGAATATATTTTTTCTGTCGCCAAGTTGTGAGAACCATAACTTTTTTTAATTTTTTTGTCGACGGAGGTGTATGAGGGCTTGTTTTTTGCGGGACGAGCTATAGGTTTATAGGTACCATTTTTGGATACGTGCGACTTTTTGATCACTTTTTATTCTAATATTTGTAGGGCAAAGTGACCAAAAAACAGAAACTCTGGTGTCGTTTTTTACGTTTTTTTTTTTTTACGCTGTTCACCGCGTGCAATAAATAATATAATATTTTGATACCTCAGGTCGTTACGGTCGTGGCGATACCAAATACATATGGTTTATTATTATTTTTCAATAATAAAGGACTTGATAAGAGTAAAAGGGGGATTGTGTTTTATTTGATTACTTGAAACTTTTATTGTTTTCAAACTTTTATTTTTTGCACTTTTTTTTACACTTTTCTTCAAGTCCCACTAGGGGACTTGAAGGTCCAACGGTCAGATTTTTTTTTTTTCTAATACATTGCACTACCTATGTAGTGCAATGTATTAGATCTGTCAGTCATTCACTGACAGCAAGCCGATTAGGCTTCGCCTCCCGGCGGGGCCTAAATCGGCTTCCGTAATGGCAGAGCAGGAGACCATTGTGTCTCCTGTTGCCATAACAGCAGTCGCCAGTCCCGATTGCCTCTCAGGGCTGGCGATCTGCTAGTAACCGCTACGATCAGCAATCGCTTTCGATTGCTGCATCGAAGGGGTTAATGGCAGGGATCGGAGCTAGCTCCGGTTCCTGCCGTTACAGGTGGATGTCAGCTGTACAGTACAGCTGACTTCCACCGCTGATGACGCCGGATCAGCTCCTGACCCGGCGCCATCTTGCCGGCAGCTACGGAAGCCGATCAGGCTCCGCCGCCGGGCGGATCTTGACCGGCTTCGGTGCTAGGCAGACCGGGAGGCCAGTATTAGGCCTCCGGTTGCCATTGCAGCCACGGGAACCCCGGCATTTTCATTGCTAGGGCTCCGATGAGCTGCAAACACCTTAAGTGCAGCGATCGCGTTTGAGCGCTGCACTTAAGGGGTTAATGGCGGGGATCGAAGCTAATTTCGGTCCCCGCCGTTAGTCGGATGTCAGCTGTAAGATACAGCTGAGATCCGACGATGATGGCACCGACTCAGCTTCTGAGCCGGTGCCAAACATTTGACGTAAATGTACGGCATTTTGCGGGAAGTCAATGCTTTCCATGACGTACATTTACGTCAAATGTCGGGAAGGGGTTAAGGACACGGGTAATTTTGGCCTTCAGGACTTAAAGTAAAAAAATTATCCTCCAATGTTTTTCTTAATTTTTTTTTTCCATGGTTAAAATATAGTTTATTGTGTGGGTCAAGACTAGTGTAGAAATAATTAAAAATTATGTTTCATTGTTTTTGTAACTTTGATGAAATAATGAATATAAATTGCTTTTATTTTTGCGTTGCGGGGTGTTGTTTTTTATATTTTTTTTTTTAAATGTACTTATGGGGTAAAATGGCTTAGATCAGTGTGATCTCTGATCACGCCCATCAGTGCAGGAGTGTGGCTGTCAATCGGCCACACTCCCGCTCTTGTGCCGACAAGATCAAAAATGACGTACGTGTACGGCACTCTGAGGTGAGGGGTTACGTGGGCCTGTCAACAACGAACATCGATGGGATTTTGATTTTCGACCACTAAGACACCAGCATGCCATTATACTGTTGGACAGAGGGACATGTTTAGGACCTTATTCATTGTTTTAGCATTTGGTCTAAAAAGAAGTTATAGTACAGCGTGCGCCGTTTGTAAATTACCGGAGAAGGGTCTTGTGATCCCCACTGCATCCTGCACATGCTCAGTTCTCACAAAGGAAAGTACACCTGTCCTCTCTGGTAATTTACAAACTGTGCACGCTGTATTATAACTTCTTTCTAGACTAAATTCTATAACGGGCAGTTTTGAGAGAGGCCACGTTTAGGACATTATTTCCCAGCAGTTTAACGAAATGGTGGTGGTTTAGTGTACGAAAAACTAGTGACTGGTTCTCTTTAAGATTCAGAAAAATCCTGAAGCCAGAATATTGAAAAGATTCTATAATTTTGTTATTTCACTGAACAATCCGTGAGGTTTCGTGCGCACACTGAGCCAGGAATGAATGCTTTTGAGTTATCAGCTCTGATGCCTAGAGAATTGTGACTGCAGCTCTTCACTACAATATAGGCAGTAAATCACGATTTGCATAAAATAACTAATTTAATGTATTTACAAATTTACGCAATATTTTTATATCCGGTCCAGGTCAAGACATCGCCAGAGGTCTCGCAGCCGTAGCAGTAATCACTCCAATCGAAGAAGATCTCGCAGCAAGTCTTATGATAGAGAAAGGGGAAAAGGCAGAGTGAAGAAGACAAGAGAAAAAGAGAGAAGAAAAGAAAGAGAGTCAAGTTCCAAAGTTGGGTAGGTCTAACTGAATACCATGTATACTAATAAGTGATATTTATTTTCAGATTTTACATATCGACTGCTTTTTAATGCTGAAGGGATCTAGGTTAGCTAAAGCGCTGATTTAGGAGCTGTTGGAGTAGACTCAATATGCTGTTTTGTCCCCTATGCTTTATACTGCACCTTTTGCTTGTTTTAAGTGGATGCTGTATATAAACACAAGCCACTGTTAGACCATTGCACAACTTCTTTTTTATAATTCCTGCAGGATGTCGGGGCATGGAGTCCATTACATCAAGGAATTCTTGGTTTGGGATGATTATAAGCTGGTAGCAACTCAACTGCTATGATAAAAAGATTATCCGGTGCATACAGAGGCACATAAGTCTCATTCAAGGGGGTCCTCGAATTGCTCCTTAGGCCAGGATTACACACGCCGTTTAGATACAATTTTTGGCTCTGTTTTTTAAGCTAGAGCCAGAAGTGGAACCAGTAGCAAAGGTATAACGAAAATACTGATGCATCTTCATTCTTTTGTGTCCACTCCTGTGTTTGACATATGTGTGTGATCTTGGCCTTAAGGATGCTAATAATGACCAGTAAGCAATAAAAGTGGTTGTCAAAGATGACATTTTTTTTTTTTTAGTTAGCCCTTTTATTCATTCAAGCAGATCTGCTATCACAATATGCTGCCCTATTTAATGACCGACCCGCTCCGCTATTATACAATATAGCACAGATCATAATTATGTGCCGTTTGGTTAATAGTCATGAAGACAAAATACAAAAAAAACTCCTAGTTCGTCCACTGTATTCATGAGAAGAGCGTTACGCGGACAAATTTTTTTTTCTTATTTTTAGAGGATTTGTTTAATTTTATTTTAAAAACGATCCCTGTGCTTTTGACCACAGACTGTCTGACAGGCACATGTACCACATATTCCCCAGGTCCTTGTCTGCCACCCATAGATACTTTCAACGAGGAACTCTAGATGGAAGAAGTTACCCTAACCATCAAATCTCTTCAACCTCACAAAGTCCCTGACCCAGTTTTATACCACTTTTTAGAAAATTTCAGATGTCGTCTTAACCTCCTTTAATTAAGCAAGTCTGCCAACCTGGTGCCACAGGTGATCTGACCAAAAATTACCAGATTTCACTAAACATTGTCAACTTGAAAATCACCAAAAAAACAAGGTCAACCCCCACTATTCTGCAACTTTTTATTTTTATGTTCCAGAGAACATGCAATCTGGTACATGCTTCTGTACACTGATAAGAATATTGTATTCCCTTACCCCTTCGTGCTTGGATCCGCTGGCTGACATGATGTCTGGACCAAAACATCAAGGTCATCACCATTGGCTGAACTGTCCAGAAATGTGGATTATTTGATGATTACCATTTCTCTTTTGTGTCATTCCCCCTTCCCCTCGATATCTCTTCTGAAAATGTATTAAAGTGTAGCTAAACGTTCGACAAACTTCTGACATGTCAAAAGTTTGGATTGGTGGGGGTCCGATCACTGAGACCCCCACCAATCTCTAGAACGAAGCAGCTGAAGTGCTCGTGTCAGCGCTCATCTGCTTCGTGTCTGTTCGGCTATTTCCGGAAATAAATGTATCGTGTACGGACTCAATACAAAGTCTATGAGCCCGTACTTTCCGGAAAAGTAGGACAACAGCACACATCTTCAAATCTTCAAAGTGGTTTTTATTGTCAAGACATCCACAATCGACAGGCAACGTTTCGAACCATAGTGAGTGAGGGGTCTTTGTCAAGCCTGACAGGCTTGACAAAGACCCCTCACTCACTATGGGTCGAAACGTTGCCTGTCGATTGTGGATGTCTTGACAATAAAAACCGCTTTGAAGATTTGAAGACGTGTGCTGTTGTCCTACTACTACTTTTGAAAATTTACATCATGCCGGAGTGGGTTTGCCTGGCTTGACAGCGTGCACCGCACCAGATTCGGGATTAGTGCTGCTTCAAAAATTATTTTTCTCTTGATAACATACAGAGGATATGTCATAATTGTCAGATAGATGCGGGTCCCACATCTGGGACCCGCGCCTATCTAACAGGGCCCCTAATCCCCATTCTAGCTTTTTGTGCTTACGCTGCCTCCCGGCCATTTAGGGGGCCCCGTTCTACCTCTGGGACCCGAATCTGTCTGACATTTGACATATCTTGTGGATATGTCATAAATGTTCTTCATGGGAAAACCCCTTTAAGAGCGAACTGAAAATACAGCATCCTATACGTAAAGCGGATACAATTGCAGGTGAAGTAAAATGATGGAAGTTAAGATGAAGCGTATTACAGAATTGTGAACTATAGGCCAATATAGACTAACAACCAGGCACTTTGTCGACTCTGGGTGGTGGTATTGTACAAGACCGGTAAATATATTCCCAAAAGAAAAACTAAATTAAAAGAATTTGAAAATATAACCGTAATTATTCTAATCTGGGCAGGCAGATATATGCCAACATGTCCGCTAATGGCAGGTAAAGCTAGTGCTACTGCTACTCGTATGTTTTTGCTCAGCTTGTGTGTATATATACAACCGCTTTGTGAATGCATTCAAGATCTTTTTTTTTTTATTCTTTAGACCATTTAGAACCGGGGCCTTCTTTAATGGTGGCAAACCAGGCAATTTGTCAAGGTCCCTGATCCCTTGAGGGTCTCTAAGGCTGGATTTACACAGGACAGAAATTCTGCAGATTTTCTGTGCGGAAAATCCACAGCGGATTACAGTCTCAGCCATGTGGATGAGATTTTAACAAATCTCATCTACATGCTGCAGAACATTTTTTGATAGTAAAAAATCAAAACATTCTTACAATTTTCTATTCCGGAGCATGCTTGTTCTGTTCTGGATGTTCACTGTGGATTTCACCTTTTTCATCATAGAAGAGGTAAAATCTGCACATAATGGGTGCGGATTGTGTTAGATACGTGCCGGAAAACCTGCAAATTACCGTCCCATGTAAATCCAGCCAGGGACTATGTTCACACAGGGTGGATACACTGCAGAAAAGTCTGTAGGATATCTGACCCAGAACTCGCAGCGAACTTATACCAAATTGTTTCGCAGATTTTCAGCCGCGTTTGCCTCTGCGGAAAGCAGAGCCAAGAAAAAAATAAATTGTCGCCTCTCTGGCTTTGCTATAGCAACACGTACCTTCTTTCCACGTCTGGTCTCCATGCAGACCTGATAAAATCTGCACCGCAGGTAAATTTAAGCAGGTTTTCTCTGGATTTTTTTCCGCAACATCCGGATGAGACTTCAACAGATCTCATCCACTTTGCTGTTACTGTAGTACACGCCAATTTCCCTTCTGCAAATCCACCCCGTGTGAACATAGCCTTAGGATGACTAAAACAGGCTGACCAGCCTGGAGAAGTGCATAAAGAATTGTACACCAGGTATTCAATAGGTAATTTTCGAGCTCTAGGACACATTTTTCATCTCTGCATTCTGGATCATGTAACTTTTTTTTTTTTTTTTTCGTGTTGGCGTAATTAATTGGGGTCTTGATTTTTGCAGGACATGTTGTACTTTATATTTCTTGTGGGATATGTATACTTGACATTACATTTTTATTGAATTTATGGGGTAAAAGCAAAAAAAACCAAAAAAAAATCCTCCATCCTATTTCATTTTTTTTCATCCCGTTTATTGCTCGCCTCAACAAAGTATATCAATTAATGTATAAGTTGTTACGCTCATGTAGGGTACTTAATGTTCTATGTATTATTGTAAAATATATTTAATGAAAGATAAACTATGTTTTGTGGGTTGTTTTTTTTGTTTGTTTTTTTGTTTGTTTTTCACTTTTTTTTTTTTTTTGTGTCCCATATAGTGACTTAAATATTTTTTTACTGACATACCTATATGCCCACATATTGTTCCTGTGCATTGAATTACAAGTATAACCTAAAAGGTCTATACTAGAGTCAGCCCTGGGGACCTTCATCAGGTCTTGGGCTATCTCCATGGTGACGCTGGCCTAGCGATTGTCGCCAGGACCAGCGATCACCGTTACAACGTACTATCCTCGTTGTACATTTCTGTGATCATGTTTGTTTGCAGTACTAAAGAGGTTATCTGTCAGGATATGAGTTTTCTCCTCTGCATGACAGCTGTGTTCTCGCCGCTGATCTCGTGAATGCACTAGTAGATCATCATGGTATGGCAACTGACCTTTTCATCATGGAGCGGCAACAGGTTAAATAACTCTTGACCACCAAGGGTATTCCCATTAACCCCTAAATCACTTCAATCAACTATGGATGTTATTATTGGGCTCTAAGCAGCTGTTGACCACCAGGAATATTATTAACCATAATATCCCTGGTATTCTGAGTGGATTTAAAGTCAAACTCGGGTCCCTAAACCACCAGGGGTGTTCCAATTAATCCCTAAACCACTAAAGGGCTACTACCATTAAACCCCAAGTCCTCTTTGGACCACCATAGGTTTTATCAGTTTCCCATAAGCCACCATAGACCTTTTAGGTTTATTAATTATAGACCCATAAGCTGTTTTGGAGAACCAGGGATATGCAAACATAGTTTGTTGGTTGACATGCATACATTTAGTTCAAGCTTTTATACTTTATAGTGGCCATCTAATCCAAACAAAGGCATTGGCTTTCTTGCCGTGGAGTGAAAAAAATATTTCCAGACTCCCTACTGACAACCCGACAGATCCCTGGATCAACATTACACCGCGTTCCAAATTATTATGCAAATGTTATTTTTCGCTGATTTTCCTAAATAGTCGATGCAAATGACAGTCAGTATAATCTTCAAGCCATCAACCGTTGGAGTATAATGCAAATTTTATTGAACAAATCTCCTAATGATAACAGATTTTTTTTTTAGAAGTAAAAAACTCAAAATGCCCTGTTTCAAATTATTATGCACAACAGAGATCAAAACATTTTACAGGTTGTAAAGAGAACTAAAATGGAAATTTGTTGAATTTTCAGCATCAGGAGGTCATATTTACAGAAATCAAAAGCTCTTTCAATCAAAAAAAACTTAACAGGCCAAGTTACATGTTAACATAGGACCCCTTCTTTGATATCACCTTCACAATTCTTGCATCCATTGAATTTGTGAGTATTTGGACAGTTTCTGCTTGAATATCTTTGCAGGATGTCAGAATAACCTCCCAGAGCTTCTGTTTTGATGTGAACTGCCTCCCACCCTCAAAGATATTTTGCCTGAGGATGCTCCAAAGGTTCTCAATAGGGTTGAGGTCAGGGGAACATGGGGGCCACACCATGAGTTTTTCTCCTTTTATGCCCATAGCAGCCAATGACACAGAGGTATTCTTTGCAACATGAGATGGTGCATTGTCATGCATGCAGATAATTTTGCTACGGAAGGCACGGTTCTTCTTTTTGTACCACGGAAGAAAGTGGTCAGTCCTAAACTCTACGTACTTTGCAGAGGTCATTTTCACACCGTCAGGGACCCTAAAGGGGCCTACCAGCTCTCTCCCCATGATTCCAGCCCAAAAACATGACTCCGCCACCTCCTTGCTGATGTCGCAGCCCTGTTGGGACATGGTGGCCTTTCACTAACCATCCACTACTCCATCCATCTGGACCATCCAGGGTTGCACGGTACTCATCAGTAAACAACACGGTTTGAAAATTAGTCCTCATGTATTTCTGAGCCCACTGCAACCCTTTCTGCTTGTGAGCATTGTTTAGGGGTGACCAAATAATAGCTTTATGCACACTTGCAAACCTCTGGAGGATCCTACACCTTGAGTTTTGCGGGACTCCAGAGGCACCAGCGGCTTCAAATAGCTGTTTGCTGCTTTGCAATTGCATTTTAGCAGCTGCTCTCCTAATCCTATTAATTTGTCTGGCAGAAACCTTCCTCATTATGCCTTTATCTGAATGACAAACCAGAGAAAAAAAGGAGTCCATACATATCAATATATGAAAAAACTAAACATCTTTATTGTTATCAATAAAGATGTTTAGTTTTTTCATATATTGATATGTATGGACTCCTTTTTTTCTCTTGTTTGTCATATATTGTTAGAGTCCTTATCTCTAATTATTCATATGGGTGGTTGAGTGTTGTCTCCCACCTTTATACGTATTTGTCCTGTGAGACATCCCGTCTAATCTTTATCTGAATGAACCCGTCTGTGCTTTGAATCAGCCACAAATCTTTTCACAGTACGATGATCACGCTTAAGTTTTCTTGAAATATCCTATGTTTTCATACCTTGTCCAAGGTATTGCACTATTTCACGCTTTTCGGCAGCAGAGAGATCCTTTTTCTTTCCCATATTGCTTGAAACCTGTGGCCTGCTTAATAATGTGGAACGTCCTTCTTAAAGAGGCTCTGTCACCAGATTTTGCAGCCCCTATCTGCTATTGCAGCAGATAGGCGCTGCAATGTAGATTACAGTAACGTTTTTATTTTTAAAAAACGAGCATTTTTGGCCAAGTTATGACCATTTTCGTATTTATGCAAATGAGGCTTGCAAAAGTACAACTGGGCGTGTTGAAAAGTAAAAGTACAACTGGGCGTGTATTATGTGCGTACATCGGGGCGTGTTTACTACTATTACTAGCTGGGCGTTGTGTATAGAAGTGTCATCCACTTCTCTTCACAACGCCCAGCTTCTGGCAGTGCAGCACTGTGACGTCACTCACAGGTCCTGCATCGTGTCGGCACCAGAGGCTACACTTGATTCTGCAGCAGCACCAGCGTTTGCAGGTAAGTAGCTACATCGACTTACCTGCAAACGCCGATGCTGCTGCAGAATCATCTGTAGCCTCTGGTGCCGACACGATGCAGGACCTGTGAGTGACGTCACAGTGCTGCACTGCCAGAAGCTGGGCGTTGTGAAGAGAAGTGGATGACACTTCTATACACAACGCCCAGCTAGTAATAGTAGTAAACACGCCCCGATGTACGCACATAATACACGCCCAGTTGTACTTTTACTTTTCAACACGCCCAGTTGTACTTTTGCAAGCCTCATTTGCATAAATACGAAAATGGTCATAACTTGGCCAAAAATGCTCGTTTTTTAAAAATAAAAACGTTACTGTAATCTACATTGCAGCGCCTATCTGCTGCAATAGCAGATAGGGGTTGCAAAATCTGGTGACAGAGCCTCTTTAAGTAGTTTTCCTTTGATTGGGCACACCTGGCAAACTAATTAGCACAGGTGTCTGAGATTGATTGCAATGATCCAAAGAGCCCTAAGGGTATGTTCACACGGCCTATTTACGGACGTAATTCGGGCGTTTTGGCCCCGAATTACGTCTGAAAATAGCGCCTCAATAGCGCTGACAAACATCTGCACATTGAAAGCAATGGGCAGACGTTTGTTTGTTCACACGAGGCGTATATTTACGCGCCGCTGTCAAATGACGGCGCGTAACTAGACGCCCGCGTCAAAGAAGTCACCTGTCACTTCTTTGGCCGTAATTGGAGCCGCTATTCATTGACTCCAATGAATAGCAGAGCTAATTACGGCCGTAATTGACGCGGCGTTCAAGCGCCTGCACATGCCGGTACGGCTGAAATTACGGGGATGTTTTCAGGCTGAAACATCCCCGTAATTTCAGCCGTTACGGACCCCCGCCGTGTGAACATACCCTAAGACACAATACCATCCATGAGTTTAATTGAAAAACTAATAATTTAATGTTTATGACACTTGAATCCAATGTGCATAATAATTTCGAACACGGTGTATATGTGTTAATACCAGTAACCCTGAAATTTGTTTTTCTGAACAAAAATTCTGGAACTCTTTCTTAGCTCTGTCAACATTTTGAGCTATTACCAATTCCTGTGGGAGATTGTTCCATAATTTTATTTTTTATTTTTAAATATCTTTCTTTAGCTGCAAATGACTGTGTTCCCTTTGGGATCTACAAGTAGAATAAGTTATCGCAAAGGTTTTCTTGGGGTCCATTTACATGATTATATAAATGTAACATATCCCCCTTAGTCCTCTCTAGGGTTAATACATTAGTCTTAACAACCTTCTCTCAACTGAACGAAACCCCTAATTTTGTTTTTGATCATTCTTCATCTGCCTAAAATCTTTTTGCAACTGGTGCCCAAAATGGCTGTATATTACCGATGTGACCTCGCCGGTATTTTATAAAGTGGTAAGATAACTTCTTCCCTAGGAACCTTATTGCCGTTACATGTTATAATAAGTGAATAGTCTACAATAAAGAAGGATTTAAGTTAACGTTGGTCTATATAGTGTATAAATGGCATGTGTATTTTTGTCCCGAAATGTAGAAATGTCTGGACGACTTCCCGTGATCGTGTTAGCGCAAGTCTTAATTTGGTTTTAAAAAAGGTTGTCTTTGGAACCGTAATGAAAATGCTACTTAGAAATCTACATACATGCATGTCATTAATAATGTCCTCCAAGTGTTCTACAACATTATTATTCATTTGTATGGAAGGACAAATAAGTCATGTAAATTTCCTAAAAATAATTCCGCAGGTTGGTCGACTGTACATCACATATCCCCATGCTTTGTGTCCATTCAGTTAAGTCTTGGAAACGGGGAATATAATTTGCTTTGTCTATGCTGATCGTCCATCAGATAGATGATAATGCCGTTCTTCTGAGCTTTTATCCCTCACGTACTGTGACAGGACTCCTCTTCTGTCAGTGATTGCTGATGATCACCGGCATCTAAGTCTTCAGCATACAAATCTGGCTAACCGCTCACCATCTGAAGCCTCTGATGGAGTATACATATTTTATCTCAACAGCTTCCTCAGAAAATCCATGTGAGCTTCTTATCTTTTTGAGTGTATGAAGTTTGATTTAAACCAGAGTTAGGAAGTTGTATCATGATAATGTGGATGTTACTCATTTTAAGCATAGAGATATTAGCAATTCTATGTGATTGGTGAAGGCCATCTCTGAGCGTGGATATAAAATAGAATAATTTGATCAAATAGAGCCGAGACCACCTCCGTTTTAGGAGATTCTATGACTACAAATCTCTTCCTCTTGATAGCATTAGTTATTATGACGGCTACTTGAATAAACTCTTCTGGTATAAATTTATGGGAAGTTCTACCTAGGCCCTATGGAATTATTTAAATCGGAGGACTTGACTGTTCATCTGTTTCCCCTTATTACATTATCACGGCCTGGCTTCTTACTGCAGTCTCCTGAATTATTATATTACACTCAACGTTGTCCATTTTGGTAGAGTAAACCTTATCAACCATCGAGACTCCATCGGTGTCATCTAGCGGAGAGCATTTATTTGAATACAATTTCTTCATCACAGGTACTTGCATAGGGATGGCATCTATTTTGAAAATGGTTGCATTGAAAAAACTTTACTCTATTTGTTGGATATAAAAGTAACTGTTTTCCTTCTGCTTTTTTTAAATAAAAAAATAGATGCATTGAGCTGTTATTCTAGTAGTTCACACTTGGTATGCCGGTACACCTTTTCCTGTTTGCTTTTATTGTTCGTTGTAGTCAATTGAAATGGAAGCATTTCTCTCGCAATTATCAGCTTGATGGCCGGTTTCACGCCGTGCACATTTCTGCTTCTGTATTACAGCTGGAAATTCTGGCCCGTCTGAGGGTCTTATGACCCAAACTAGCCGCATCATAGGGGCTAATAATACTGTTAGTTTGGGTCGTCAGATCTGCTGTTGGACCAGGATTTGGATCCGTAATATGTAAATAGTGATGGCAATAAAATAGATTTGGCATGCTGCAAAGTTTAGGGACTTTCACACAGACATAGGCAAATGGACATATGTGGTTATTTAAACCGCTACCAGAAGATCTGTATTAAAGTGTCTGTCTTTTTTGGGACAAGGTGGGGGGCGCTTCTTTTATGAATACAGCAGATTCATAAGTAGAAGTCCACTGTGCCAAACGGGCCAATACTTTTTTTATTTTTATGCCTTTCGGACTAATAGTACAGTAGACCTGTCTCCCTTAAATAGGGCTGGATAGACCTGTCGCCTCCCCTGACATGTCTATTTTAGTAAATACTTGTATTGCCTATGAAATAACGATTCTGGAACATATTCTCTTAGTGACCAGCCTAGTTTAGGTCTTAATGACCATCTATTTTTTAACGTTTTTCCATTCTCACATTCAAAGAGCTCTAACTTTTTTTTTCTTTTTTTGCAACGACCTATCTTTATAAGAACTTTGCAGGACAGGTTGTATTTTTGAATTGCACCATTTTGGGGTACATATAATTTATTGAATAACTTACTTATTAACTTTTTTTGGGGGAAGAATAGAAAAAAAACACAGCAATTTCGCCACACTTTTTTTGCATCTTAAATTTACACAGTTTGCCGTGTGGTATAAATAACATAACTTTATTCAGCGAGTCGTTACGTTTGCGACGATACCAAATTTATATGGTTTTCTTATGTTTTACTACCTTTAGGCTATGTTCACACTGAGTTTTTTTACGCTGAAACCGCGCCGCAAAATTTTGTCAACAACGGCCCGAAAATGCCTACCATTGATTTCAATGGGAGGCGGAGGCGTCTTTTTCCCACGAGCGGTAAAACCGTCTCGTGGGAGAAAGAAGGGACATGCCCTATCTTCGGGCGTTTACGCCTCTGACCTCCCATTGACATCAATGGGAGGCAGAGAAAGCGTATTTCGCTGTGTTTTTATGCCCGCGGCGCTCAATGGCCGCAGGCGAAAAACGCTGCGAAAATCCGCGTGCAGGGAGAGGAAAATCTGCCTCCAACTTCAAAAAGACATAGCTTTACACAAAAAAAAAACCTTTTTTTTTTTTTTTCTTTGAAAATTATTTGTTTTTGTAACGCCATTTTTTAAGATCCATAACTTTTTATTTTTCTGCTGCCATTTCTCTATGTGGGCTTTTTTTTGTGGGACGACTTGTGTTTATAAGTACCGTTTTGGAGTACATGCGACTTTTTGATCAATTTTTTTATAAATTTTTTTTAAGGCAGGATGAACGGAAAACTGCAATTCTGGCATTATTTTGTATTTTATTTTTTACGGCGTTCGCAGTGCGGGTTAAATAATGTAATCGCTTTATTGTTGGGATCGTTACGGATGCGGCGATGACTAATATCTGTAATTTGTCTTTAATTAGTACCCCGTCTGCCATAGAGACAATCGGCACACCGCTATCGCATCGCGGGTGTGCCGGTGGGGTGAGAGAGGGAGCCCCTCCCTCTAAAACCACTCCGATGTGGTCCTCGCTATTGACTGCCGCATCTGAAGGGTTAAATGGGCGGGATTGATGTTGATTTCAATTCCGTCCGCTTGAGCAGGTCTGCTCCCAGCTTTCATCTGCCTCCAGTAGCTGAGAGCAGGTAGCTTTTACTGCTACCTGCGGCGCAGATTTATACTGATGCAGTGCCGTAAAAAGGCATATGCATCGGAATAAAGCCCGATAATGACTGCTGTGAAAAGGCGTATTGGCGGTCACTAACTGGTTAAACAACACTACTACATCTATATTTACTACTTAGTGACATCCAACGTACATTTATCTCTGATGTGTGCTACCCTAATATGGAGTGGGCTCGAGCGGGTTAACTCAGATCCCGGCCTTTTAACCCATAAAATACCGCAGTCAATAGCGACCACGGCATCTGAGTGTTTGCAAGTGGGCTCCGACAGTACCCTGCCTGCGACGAAAACGGGGGTTGCCATAGCAGCCAGAGGTCTATTAAATGCCTCCAGGTCTGCCATCAGTGCCCTACTATTAGGAAGACTAAAAGGAAAAAATAAAGTTTTTAAAAATGTAAAATAAACTTTTCCCATTTTACATACAAAATTCTGTAAATAAACCATTTTCGTCACAATGTGAAGTTGATATACTTTATAAGGCAATATGAAATGTGACGGGACAAATTCCCGTAGGATAATTGTTTGTGTCTGCATTTTGGAACCCATTATCAGTGTTTTGTCCAACTTTCATTTATCTAACCTATGCAACTTTCAACCATAATATTAAAGATAAACTGTCAGCAGTTTTGAGACATTCAAAGCAATGCTCTGCTCAGCTTCACTGTGGATTCACACATGCGTAATTTTATGCCAAGGATTTAACCACAGAAAATCAGCTGCAAAATCCACATTCTTTACGTACAGATCTTGATGTGGATTTGCCACAAAATTGCTGTGGATTTCACCCTTTGCATTATAAAAAATTGAGATTTTGTGGCAGACTTGCTGTGGTCAAATCCATAGCGTAAAATTACACCACGTGTGAATCCACCTTTGCGGTACACCCACATGTAGCAGATTAGTTGCGGCTTTTCTATCTGGATTTTCAGGTGGAAAATTCACTGCAGAAGGCTGTTGCAGGCAAGTGGATGAAATTGAATAAACCTCATCCACATGCTGCTGAATAACATCCGTGTGGAAGTCTTCAGAAATATCTACAATACATGCAGTTTTACTGCCGCTTGTGACGCACCACCAATAGGCCTGCTGAGCCTATCGCCCAGGGGGCCACATAAACCTGAAGCCTGCCCTGGGTGACTGGTTCATGGGTACTCAAGGCGCATTGATGCTCAGGGAAGCAAAGGCTAGCCTTTCATATGCCATTCTTAATAAAAAATTGGAGTAAAGTGCACCAGACTAAGAGGTGAAAGCAGGGAAAAAAATGGCGTAGAAAGGTTGATAATTACAGTGCATAGCAAATGGCTGCATATCTGAAAACCGGTCAGAGTGCCTATGCTGACCCCTGTCCACCGTCAAGTGCCTACAATGGGCAATGAGCATCAGCACTGGACCACAAAGCGTTTCAAGAAGGGAAGAGATGGCACCAGGATGCACTATGGGAAGATGGCAAGCTAGCGGAGGCAGTGTGATGTTCTGGGCAATGTCCTGCTGGAAACCTTTGATCCTGTCCGAGTGCACTTCATTATGGCAACAGTTTACCCTGATGGCAATGGCCTCTTTCATCAGGATAATGTGTCATGCCATACTGCAAATATTGTTCAAGAATGTTTCAGGATCGTGAAAAGGAGTTCAGTGTGTTGACTTGGCTTCCAATTCGCCAGATCTCAATTCGATCGATCGTATACGGGATATGCTGAAAAAACAAGTCCAATCCATAGAGGCCCCACCGCTTACAGGACTTAAAAGATCTGTTGCTAACATCTTTGTGGCAGATACCAGAGGACTCCTTTAGAGGTCTTGTAAAGTCTGTGCCTGGAGGGGTCCGAGTTGCTTGGATGGCATGAGGGGACCCTACACTGTAATAGGCAGGTGGTTTTTAATTGTTTTTTTGCTGAATGCTGTATTTATTCTACTATTGTTAACACACAAAATACTTAAATACCTGGTTGAACAACCCCCTGTCCATATGCCCTATTAGGGTTTATAGTAGTCATGGAGGGAGGGGCGTTTCCAGCTCTTGTTCTGGCCGGCTTGGCCCATCCCTTGTATTGCATGGGCGGCCATTCTTGTGAATGAACACAATGTAATACTACATTTCCCCTGCACTGGTGGTGACAACTTTCCCTGCAAAAGCTGTATCCCAGGGGTCCTGTGTGCAGCCCCCAAATTAAAGCGATTGTCTGTGATGCAGAGCAACTGCTTTATTACTGAATGAAAAGCACTGGTGGCAAGTATTCAGAGGCCGGCAAAGGGACAGCTGAAAAGTGGCACTCTGGGTAAAAGGTAAAAATCATTATTTTGTCCACAGAGGAGGCACCTACCTGTTTCTTGCTGATCTGAAGATCACTGGGCATCCTCTTGCAGGCCGCTCAGGTCCTGGTTGTCATGGTCCACATGGGAACATACACAGGAAATAATACTCCCATTTCTGATACAGATTCCCTAGTGGAAAGTCAAACCTGGAGAAGCCATAACATAAGCGGGTGGTAGACTGAACACCATAGTTCCTTAGCTTTCCAATACTTATAGTTCCTAACTTCTTATAAAAGGTTCCCCATCTCGTAGATCTATTGAGGAGGGGAAGAAACATCTAATTAATCGCCAGATTGATGAACATGGCTCCACTGGAATGAGCTCGGAATCCCTGCCTTGTGTCCCTAGGAGTATAAGTAGGTGTTCTTTGCGCACCGCACCACTTCTTATGCAGCATTTGATGTGTTATCAGTTGGGGATCCTGGCACAGGAAACACTTCTGTATCTCCTCTGTGACAACATATTTTCACAAACAAACTCCGGTTTCTGGACTTTTCTAGTCTGACAGCAGACGCTAGCTTTTTATTTGGAGCTTGTCATATTTTTTTTCCTCTTACATCCTCTTTATGCAGCAGGAAGTCATTTATGCTAATTCTCTGCTATTTGCATATAGGTTATAGAGTTCTGTGGAGCAAAGCATTCTCAGAACTCCTTTTAAGTGTCTGCCTAGATCAAAGCCGGTCTGTGTGATAGCTGTTGTCTGACACCAAGCTGAGCGGTGTTGTTTTCATTAAACATTTATCATACTTCCAATGCGACAGCAGGCAACTTTGTGCTTGGGTAACATGTTTTCATGCAAAATTTATTGAAAAAGACGAGACCTTGTAAAAAGATCTTGTTGCCTTTCACCAGTGGCGAAGGGTAAATGTTTGATTGGTGAGAAGGAAGTATATAGATTTACGGTACCCTCGCTGTTTGCACACCCTGCATCAAACACACTGATAAGATGGTTTTGCTAAATACTACAAGAGTGTGATATGTTTGGCAGATACTCCTTTATTAGGGTTTATATCCACCTTTGCCAAAATACATCATTTACTGCCATGTTTGAGTGGAAATTGAGCGACTAATTGAAATGCATCTGACCTCTCCAGAATTACTTATGTTTTCTTTCTGAAAGGGCATCTTGCCAGAGATGAGCTATGGAGTTTTATTTTCTGTGATCCACAGATTCCCATAGACCCCTTTTTAGTTGGTATTATGTCTTGTGTGGTACAACTTGGTAATCCTACATGTTCGAGAACCTTTCACCTGCCCATACGTGTGCAGCATGTAATAGTAATAGGCAGGGCTTCACAAACTCTGTCTTACTTGAAATGATTTTTCTACCTTCCTCCGTTATTTACATATCGGTGCCCTTATACTTGGCGCCTGATATGTAAATAAGCCCCTGAACTGTCAATGGGGCGTTTCTATCTAACGAAATGGAAAGGGGGCGTGATCTCTTCGCTCTGACACTGTCCAACCAGCTACGGACAGTGTCAGGACGGCTTGCACTGTGTTCCCTCCCGCGAGAACATGTATGGGGAGGTGAAAGATTCTCTTTAAATGTTGGGTGTGAGTGCTTCATATTTATAGAAGAATAAATGAAAAACTCCACCCATAACATTTAAGGAAAATTTTGTATTTAGTAAAATAGACCTAATTATAGGGTCATTTAACATATCAAGGACCTATAGTGTACAGAGCACCTCAGAAACAAAATTTGAGGGACCATAGTGAAAGACTTAAATGTTGGTAAATGACCCTTCTATGTCCGTTTTACTAATTCTGAACGTTTTCCAAAGTGTCACACTGAGTTTTTTGCAGGAGGAAAATCTGCCTCATAATTCCGTTTGGAATTTTGAGGCAGATTTTCCTCTGCCTGCACGCCGATTTAGGCTATGTTCACACGGAGTATTTTGGGGGAGGAATATCTGCCTCAAAATTCCGTTTGGAACTTTGAGGCAGATTTTCCTCTCCCTGCACGCCGATTTTCGCGGCAATTATCGCGCCGTTTTTCGCCCGCGGCCATTGAGCGCCGCGGGCATAAAACAGCGAGATATACGCTTTCTCCTGCCTCCCATTGAAGTCAATGGGAGGTCAGAGGCGGAAGCGCCCGAAGATAGGGCATGTCGCTTCTTTTTCCCGCGAGGCAGTTTTACTGCTCGCGGGAAAAAGACGCCGACGCCTCCCATTGAAATCAATGGGAGGCATTCTCGGGCCGTTTCTGCCGAGTTTTGCGACGCGGTTTCCGCGTCAAAAAACTCGGCAAAATACCCCGTGTCAACATAGCCTTACGCAGTATTTTTTGCCCGCGGCCATTGAGCACCGCGGGCATAAAACACAGCGCAATACGCTTTCTCTGCCTCTCATTGATGTCAATTGGAGGTCAGAGGCGTAATGGTCTGAACATAGGGCATGTCCCTTCTTTTTCCCGCGAGACTGTTTTTTCACTCGCGGGAAAAAAATGCCTCCGCTTCCCATTGAAATCAATGGGAGGCATTTTTGGCCGTTTTTTGGCGCGGTTTGCGGAGTCACCGCAGTGATAAGCTGATTGTCATGGGTCCGGCTCCCATAACAAAGCTGACTTTGCCAGGGGGATGCTGCCGCCACCCGGAAAAAGTCTACTGCAGCAGCCTTCGAGATAAATTGCTATCCATGTAATAAATGGATGGGGTCAAGTGTGCCAGAGCGGTCACTCTGAGGCTCCCTGCTCTTGCTCATAGATTGGGGGGGGGGGGGGTACCGTCCTCTAATAACGTCCATAGGGTTGTCTTCGTGAGGTGGTGGTGCTTATATTTAGTCCAATAAAATGAGTGTTCTGTTATATCACTGTCTCTCATGTAAATGTTGCTTGTTAACTAGGCCTATTCACATGTTATCTATAGTATTTGTTGAAATGTACTACCTCCAATATAATGTAAGATTTTAGCCTGTATGTATGTATGTATGTATATATATATATATATATATATATATATATATATATATATATATATTGAGTTTACATATTAAGTACAAGGCAACCAGTACTTGAAAATGGAATCCTATTGCAATAAATGTAATATTCAGCTAATTTCTGCCAAAGTGTATATAAAACAATCGCCTGGAGCCATGTCTGTGTTGTTACATGCCAGATCTACTCCTGACAGTTATGGTAAGATGTGGCAGCTGGTTCAAGGTGGGCAGCACAAGATAGCGAGAATAGTTTTTGACAGATCAGTATTGATGGACCAATAATCATCAAATTAAAGACCAAATTAGGTACAGGGGTGTATGTTTGTTATAACACCATTTCAGCAAATGAGAATGTTAATGGTTAGTTTAAGTGACGTGCCATCTGTGATTAACACTGGCTGTGTGTGAAACCTAGCATCTTTCTAGTATATCTTTTTTGCATTTTATGCATATTTAACATAGTTTAATATGTTAATGAGCTCAGCTACAAGGTGTATAAGGCGAGGGCTACACGGCGACTCTGGCCCCGCATCCAAAGGTTGCTGCGTACATTGCAGTACTGTAAGTAAATGTGGTCGCTTTGCCAACTGAAATTTGCCGCACCTGCCACACCACAGTCGCAAGAAATCCAGAGGGTTTGTACTCCATGCGACTGATGCACCAACTTGCGGGTCGGAGAGTGGCCACATTAACTTTCTTTACCTGCGATGAAGTCAGGGCGACACAGTGATCTTTGGCCGCGCAACCTGTGTTACGGCCAAAGTCGCCATGTAGCCCTGGACGAAGGGTGAATTCACATGCGGCAGATTTTTACTGAAAATCCGTTCCATTCATCTGAATTGAACTTGCAGATATCAATGTTCTTGCTTCAGAAACAACCCAATTCTAATTAATGGAACGGATTCTCATTCGCAGAATATTCTCCATCAAATTCTACCATTAAAGAGAACCCATTGCCTTCGGTTTTTAATAATTGCTTTCAATAGAGCGGTTCCTCCTCTTGCAGACTTGAGCTTGTATGACATGGAATGCCATTCATCTGCATTACCGCTGCAGTAGAAATGTCTGGCTGGCCATGGCAGCTCTTAGGCCTCGTTCACATCTGTGTTGAAGGCTCAGTTAGGACCCTTCATTGCGGATCGGGTTGAAATGACCTTAAACCATAGCCCAGCATGCTGCATTATTGTTCCAGTAAAACCATGGACACCCTGACACAAACTACTGAAGTCACTGGGATAGGTCGGCAACCGGTGGTGTCTGTGGTGCAACGGAGCGGGCGTGTCCGGTATTTTCGTTGCACTGTTCCAATGACTTTAATAAACTTTTTTTTTTTTTTTTTTGTTTTCTTTAAATAGTGTCTACTGCTGTAAATGTTGGCAAGGCTCTGCAGAAGTAGCATATTATTTTCTCTAGTGCACTAGTTTATTGCCATGGCTGTGTTTTTTTTTTGTTTGTTTTTTTTTTTTTTGCACATTATTAAGTTGAGGCTAAAAACTCCGCTGCTAAAACTGATTTCAAAATATCGGCTGTATTTGGCACGTTTCAGTGCACAAAACACAGCCGAAAACATTTAGTCCAGTTTTTTCAGCTTCCTATTGATTTCAGTGGGAAATTTCAGGCGGACTCTGCTCCTGGATAGGTCAGGATGTTTTTTTGTTTTTTTTCAGCACCGCTGATTTAGATGTTTACATGTTTGTTTTTATTCAGGCAAAAAAAATCCTATTGAGGTTTATGGGAGAAAAATGCCACTAACTGCATGAAAAAAAAGACCAAACCAACCTCTTGGTGTGATTTAAAAAATATGCTAGACAAAATAATAAAAACTCCACCAAACAAAACGCACTTCTTGTAGTGCATTATTGTTTCCCTTTTGACTTCCAGCTAAAATTTGGCCACAGTGTTTTTGCCAACGCAGAAAACGCCAGGAAAAAGACACACAAAATGACCCGACTAGGTTTATTGGAAAAATTTCGACCAGTTTGAGATTTTTCACCATACTCTGTAATTAACTATTTAAGATCTGCATATTCTAATAACCCTTTTCTATACATATGGAGTCTCACAATGTATTCGACTTGGAGAATATGCCAGATTTCAGTTCAAATTAAAGTATTTTTCCCACCTACTGACATTAGACGTAACTGCAGGTCATAGTTGGTAGGGGGCTGTGTATGGAGCGGGCTCAGGCGTCATACACCACGGGTGTGTTACTGGGCATCTGTTGCCATGTTTAACTTTTGTTTTATTTAAGGATATGAATAATATACAGACACATTTATTAACATATGATACCCTTGGGTACAGCGGGTTACATTGATACACATCTGATATCTGTGTATGGTCACGCACCGTGCAGAAGTCCGTGTTAATATGTTTTTTTTATGCTTTGAAATGTCCTCCATAATTTGCTTAAATTAAACTGGAAGAATTCGATTTCATTTTTAATTTTTGCTCATTGCGCTTGTATTTGTATATAGCCGTAACCCAATGATGCCGGAGTTCTTTATTCCATGCAGTATGGTAAATCGTATGTCTCGAGATCTTAGGGCAAAATATATTCATGTTTCAAAAATGTTAGTTTGTGGTTAAGAAAAATAAAATAATTTACTTAAATAGGTTTACTGGTGTCTTGATCCAATTTTCCTTATTCTCGTGAGACAGTAGCTGTTGCGTTTTTGTCCATTTTTTTTTAATACAGAAGAGGGGCTTTCATATTTTCGGAAGATATCCGACCTAGAGCATCAGTATCTTTATTCTTTGTGCAGTATAGAACTGTGTTGAGGGGTCGATTTAGTTCAGTTTGGGGTGCTGTATCCTACACCAAGTTTTCTCCCGAAAGCAGTTCTTGCAATATTTTTAATGTGTACTTGAAATGCATGACCACCTTATTTTAGATCCGCGTGGGGTCTTAGTCTGCTCGCTTTAATAAGATAATAAGTTGACACTGGTCATCCGGCGGTGTCCTGTCATCTACCCTCATTTTAAGAGGATGGTGGATCTGTCAAGGGTCATTACCACACTTCAGTTAGCAGATGTACAAGGAGTATGTCATGTAAACGTCCACCCCGTACACTGCAAAGACCTCTACTTGTGATGTTTTCAGCAATCGTGTGTGCACATGCTTTTCTTTTGCTAAAGAATAGAAAGAGGGCAGTTGATTTCCCAGCCAGGGCATTTTGTATCTATTAAGCTACTATTGTCTGGCAGAGCCCTCCTAATCTGGGCATGTGGAATCCAAGGTGAACGATATGGAGCTGTGAAAATCCAGTTAGAGTGAGCTGTAATCTCTTTACTGGTTTTAAGTAGTTAGAGGGGCATTCAGACACTGCAGATACTGAACTCCAGAGATACAGTAATCATCCAGCCATGCACACCATGTTCTGCTATCACCGAGCTGCTGCCAGAGCGTTGCAATAATTGAGTGGCTAAACAGATAATCATATTGGCTTCAGCGTAACTTGCAACATCTCATGTGTTAATTACATTTCATAGTTTGATGTAAAGCAATATAAACAAAATTGCCTTCGCCTGACCTGCAATTTGCTGTGGGTTTAGCCAAAGTGCTAGTCTGAGTTGCTTAGATTTATTGTTTGAGATTTTGACTGTGGCCTTTTTTAAAAATAAAAATAAATTTTGTTTATACTTTAAACACATACATAAAAAAAAAATCTTTATATATGCAATCGTCGTGGCCATTGAGATCGTACAAGCAGCAGAGGCAGCCCCTGGGGGTATTATTTGGCCGGTGGAGAGGGAGGGCATGGTGTACTTAAGCCCAGTCGTTCTCATGTGGATGTTATGAACCTGTGCAGTGCTCCCATCTTTCAAAAGCAATGCAGTTTTGGTAAATCGGAAGAGGGACACAAAACCCAAGATCATGCCATTTCTTCTACAAGTGTTGGGTAGGTGGATGAAGCAGCTCTGAGACCCCCGTGTCAATAGGGGCCCTGTTTTTCATTTTTCTATTTTAACTTTTCTCATTACACAGTGGATACATGGAGTATATTGTAAGGCCTCTTGCACACGGCAGTAGCTGTGTGCACGGTCCGTGATTACGGCACGGATGTGCAGCGGAGTGTCATCCGCGGGCCGTCTGTAATCCCTGACCGTGCACACTCAAAAGTCCATTGGTTTCAATGAACCCGGACCGTATAATGACATGTCCTGTGGAAACCATGGTCGTGTGCATTGGTCCATAGGTTAGCATGTGTTTTATACTACCCGCAATTGCTATTCCGCCATTGCGGATAGTATACGACCGCAAATACATGGTCGTGTGCATGAGGCCTTAATCTATTTAAGAACCAGTGATCTCCCTGACGCTTGGTTTACTCAAGAGTATGTTCTGTACCGTTTTGGATGCCACACCAAATTGGTATCCACACAGCCGATCACCAAGATACTCTGACAACCCATTCTCATAAATGGTGATATGACTGTTAGCAGCCAATATGCACACAGTTAAATGTTCAGGCATGTACTGAAGTTTTTTTTCTTTTAAATGTAACTTCTGAGTCATAGCAGATCATGTTTTTCCTGGCTTTTTGCTAGTATTAAACCCCATAGAAACCCATTGATTGGCTGATGTTCATAATACTGCTACTATTTCTACTTCAGATGCCTCAAGCCCTGTCAATAATTCCACCAGTTTGCTGATCAATAGCTGTCCAAAAATGCAGCAACAGTGTTTGAATGTTTGTGTATCTCAGAAAAAGATTTACTTGGCCCTTAAATCTGGCATTCTAACGAGACGCATTTCATTGTGATATCAACCAACATACGTAATATATTGTACACTCAAATTGTCTTCTTTACAGGCGGCTCTGTTCACCGATATTAAAGTCTGGTTTTCTAATTCATTCATTTATGATATTTAGTAATAGTGCGTCAAAATAAACTGAACTGGTTTATAACAATCTTGAAAGACTTTTCTTGATATTAGGTGTTTGATTTTGACAAATGCTATTTTACCAAAGCTCCAAGGATTAAAACAATACATTTTTTATTTTTTTCCTGCCATCTATTTGTGGTGTGGATCCGTGCTGCTTGTTACCGGTGTTCTTTTTGTTGAGTCAGATACATCAAGGTTTTATGGCTAAGAAGAATATGCAAACTTTTTACTTTTAAGGTCTATTAAACTTTAATATACACATGAATCATTAACCGGGATATGTCCTGTTTTACATGACCAGGAACTCCCAATTTATCGTGTTTAAATGACATCAGTGGGCATTGGATAACTGTTTAACTGACTTCTAAATAATCCATGAGGTTTGGGATGTTGATGAGCGCTACGTAACATCATTGTAGAAGTGGCATTTGCTTCTTTGCAGGATGTTCGCTTTTGTCTTCCATCCTCAACCGTGCCAGTTCAGGACTTATGCGGCCATTGCTTCTACATAGGCCCATTCTAAATATTAGATTTAAAAAGTATGTAAAATCCATTATTAACACCAGCAATTACTAAGGAATAATGTGTTAAAGTTCCTAAACTTAATGTTTTCAAGGTAACAGCTTGTAGTGTTCACATTCTATACAGGTCAAGGGAAAATGAATGCTGATAAAAATAGGAGTCCTTTAATTAACGTGCCATGTCTTTCATTGTGGTTAAGAATCCGCACTAGTGCTCCAGGCTATGTCTTGCTCCCACAATGTCCACACACTGGCATATCGCGGAACTGTAGACAATATGAATACCAATTGTTCGCTGATGCTCTCTTCTATCCGGCTGCATAACCTGCAATCTATGGAGGCTGAATTAAGCAGCGTATAGCTTTTGTCACCCCTTATCCGAGCTGTGCACTTGTAAAGAAGTGTACGGATAATCGCCTAAATCTAATTAGGGGTTAAAAGAGGCCATGACTGTGATGTGGCAGCGAGACACCTTACTGTATCAATCCTATTTGCGTTTGAAAAATAAGGTTGTCATATTGATTATTCAGATGAGCTCCTATTAGATTTGGCTCAGCCGCCTGTAGCACAGCTGAATCCGCTAAAGTCTTATTTTTTTTTCTAGCATAAAACATGCTATGGGCTAATTTTGTCTTGACTTACTTTACATTCTAAAAACATGGGTTTAGCAAGGTGAAGATTGACATCTTCCAGTCTCCAAAAGTGGCTCGATTTAGTCTTTTTGGGATGTAAAAAAAGGACTTGTGAATATTAACATGGCGAATATCGTCAACATTAAAACCAGATTCTCAGTATATGACTTGGATATGGAGTAGGTCACATTCCTTTTGGCATGTGGAAATTCTGTTCCTTTAAAGGTCTTCGGATTTAAATGCTTTTTTTGTATTGGCTATAAGGGTTCCATGATATAAAATCAATATCCTTTTAATTCCTACAGTTCAAACAAGTAAAACTTTCCTAGGAAGGACCCTTGCACGTTTTGAACAGAATGTTTGTCTTTAGTCATAGCGGTTTTTAAATTCAGTAATTTTTTTTAATTAATTTTTTTTGTTACTGTACAAAAGCAATGGAGTACAAATCCCAACTTCCCTAACTCCATAACCCACCCACAGGCACATTTGTATAAACATCACAAAGTGCACAAGACCAACCCCCATTCTGTGGATAGTCTGAAAGTAATGAGACCATTACATTGCTCCCTTAATCTCGAACCATTAAATAGTAACTATATAAGGCCCCGTGCACACGGCCGTTGCCATAATCCCAGTCCGCGATTACGGCTGCAGACAGTCACCTGCATCTGCGTGCCGTGTTCCCATTATAAAGTATGAGAGCACGGTCCGTAAAATCACAAAATAGGACATGTCCTATTTTCTGAGGAGCCTTTCTGCCTGGACACCTTCCTGTAAATATATGCTCGGATTATGCTTTCTGCCTAACTGCGGTGTATGGGAGACATGAAAGCAAAGAGAGAAGATAACATCCTGCTTTCCTGTGTATATCTATCACATATATCTAATATATATATATATATATATATATATATATATATATATATATATATACTGCAGCAACATGGAGGAAATTATTTGGCAGTACTAAGCAGTGAAGCTTAGAGCACTGGCGTGAGATAAAACTCTTCCTAGGAAGCTGCAGCAGCAGCATCTCTCTCGGGCTAATCCTGCTCTCTGCTCCCCCTCTCCCCTCTCCATAGACCTCTATGGGCAGCTGTAACCTGATCCCTCAGTGAACTGATAAAACAAATTATTTTGAGAAGATGGATTTAGCAGTAAATTCAGTGAGTATACAGTTAGGGGGAAGGAGGGGGGGGAGGAAAGGTGCCTGATAAGTGGAGAAATAGTCATTTTTCTCTAATAAGATATATGACAAAGTTTCTTATATTCGCTTGTACTATTGATTTATGCAAAGTTTGCTGAGAAGTCCGTGATCATTTAAACCTGAAGAATGATTGAACAACCGATCAGAGAGATATTCTACTTTTATTATGATCTTTTAGACTGTGTAAATATTGCAGGTTTATCACTTGTCTGTACAGCATAATGATTACATGCATGTGGAAATCACTCGCTGCACATTTTCGGCAGGGATTACACTCCAAACATAGTCAATGCAAGTGAATGGGGTTTTTCTTAACCTTATTTAATACAGATTTTAGGTCATGCTAAGGAAATTTTAATCCAAAGCATGACGTGTCTGACGTGGATTTTATCCATTAAATCTGCATGACCTTTATTTTTCATGGCTAAGTACACTTTTGGCGACAGATTTTTGTTTTTAATAAAATGTTTTATTTGATTTAAATGACTTTTTAAATAAATTTTTATAAAATTGTCACTTTTTGAAATACAGCTTCTATGTATCCTGTACACTTAGACGCTATATCCTACTGTCAAAGCAGGATCTGTTCCATCAGGTCAGCTGCACTGACTGCTGCGGCGAAAGCTGGTCCTGTGTGTCTGTCACGCAGGATCCTGCTACTTCCGATCACATCTTAGTTCATAAACTTAGATGTGATCGTTGTTAGCTGGACCCTGCATGTCAGAGACACGCAGGACCAGCTTTTACTAGAGTCGTCAGGTCAGAGATCTTTTTTTTTTATTTTTTGCCGGAGCCGGCAGTGACCTGACGGAATAGGCTTTGACGGCAGGATTCATAAAAGCTGTAGCTCAAAGAGTTTAATTTTAAAATGAAATAAATTGATTTATTTAAAAAAATTGCTTCAAGAGTGTACATAGCCTTTATAAAATCAGGCCGCCAACAACAAAATGTTTCCCTTTCCGTGTAACGACCGTGTTATTCTTGGTCTTTCCCTTCATTCGCACTGACCAATTATCGTTATACTTGGCTCTGTCCACTACACAAAAAAAGACAACTTTGTGTTCCAGATGCCACAAATTTATTTAGGACTTTAACTGACGATAGATAACCTGTCTTTTTAGAATGTAATTTGTCATAATTGATATAAACCTCAACATGTCACCGGTTATTAGTCATTGTGCCTTTTTAATTCATTCAGGCTGCAACAAGAATCACAGATTCCACTTTCTGCGTGAGAGCTTTTTTTTAAAAAATTCAAATATCTGACTTACAAACTATGCAGGAAATAATTTTCCCTACACCATCACTTATTGTAAGGACTTGTTCTCACAGTGCAGATTTTCTGCAGATTTTGCATGTATTTTTTAAGCCAAAACCCAGGAACGGGGCCTAAACCAAACAAATATTTAACGTAATGCCTTAGATCCCGGTCCGTGATTACGGGCATGAACGTCTGCGGACAGTCATCCGCATTTGCAAATCGTTCTCCCATTATAAAGCATGTGAGCACGGTCCGTAAAATAAAAAGATAGGACGTGTCCTATTTTTTACTTAAAGAGGCTCTGTCACCAGATTTTGCAACCCCTATCTGCTATTGCAGCAGATAGGCGCTGCAATGTAGATTACAGTAACGTTTTTATTTTAAAAAAACGAGCATTTTTGGCCAAGTTATGACCATTTTTGTAGTTATGCAAATGAGGCTTGCAAAAGGCCAAGTGGGTGTGTTTAAAGTAAAAGTCCAAGTGGGTGTGTATTATGTGCGTACATCGGGGCGTTTTTAATACTTTCACTAGCTGGGCGCTCTGATGAGAAGTAACATCCTCTTCTCTTCAGAACGCCCAGCTTGTGACAGTGCAGATCTGTGACGTCACTCACAGGTCCTGCATCGTGACGGCCACATCGGCACCAGAGGCTACAGTTGATTCTGCAGCAGCAACAGCGTTTGCAGGTAAGTCGATCTTACCTGCAAACGCTGATGCTGCTGCAGAATCAACTGTAGCCTCTGCTGCCGATGTGGCCGTCACGATGCAGGACCTGTGAGTGACATCACAGATCTGCACTGTCAGAAGCTGGGCGTTCTGAGGAGAAGAGGATGTTACTTCTCTTCACAGCGCCCAGCTAGTAAAAGTAGTAAAAACGCCCCGATGTACGCACCTAATACACGCCCACTTGGACTTTTACTTTTAAACACACCCACTTGGACTTTTGCAAGCCTCATTTGCATAATTACAAAAATGGTCATAACTTGGCCAAAAATGCTCGTTTTTTAAAAATAAAAACGTTACTGTAATCTACATTGCAGCGCCTATCTGCTGCAATAGCAGATAGGGGTTGCAAAATCTGGTGACAGAGCCTCTTTAAGGTTTCTACGGCCCGAACATCTTCCTGTAAATATATGGGAAGGTGTCCGTCAGCCATAGAAATGAATCGGTCTGGGATCCAAGCATCATAGTAATCTATGACGCTAGATGTCCCTGCCTCCCCGCAGGATTACTGTCCCGTACTGAAACATGTTTTCAGTATGGATTACTATGATGCTAGGAGCCCGGCTCCCTGAACGGTGTTCGGTCCTGGAAATGTCCCATGAATCCAGATGCTGCAGAAACAGCCCTATTCACATGTATGTAACTGATCTTCCATTGCAGAAATTTCTGCAAGAAATCTGCCATGTGTTAATATACCCTGAAGCCACATGCATGCGGTGCGGATTTGTCGCACTTATTTTCCTGTGGCAAATCCACAGCGTAATACACTGCCAGCATAGTAAATAAGATTCGAAGTAATCTGTTGTACACGTTTCAGAATTTTTAAATCCCGCAGCATGTCAACATATCTTGCATTTCAGTCTCAGAATTGTATCTGTTAGGGTATATTCACACGGCTTATTTTCTGATGTTTTTCGGGCAGTAAACGGCCAAATAAATCGGAAGCAATGGGAAAAAACTGGCTGCGAAAAAGAAGTGCATGTCACTCTATACAAAAACAGCTCCAAAAACACCACGAAAAAATGAGCTGTTTTACGTATTTTCAGACGTTTTTAATAAGCGTGTGCACATAGCCTTAAGGTCCATAAAAAAGCAGCATAAAATCTGCACCGGTTTCCGAATCAAAATGTAAAATCTGCACCTACAAACGCATCAGAAAACACAATATTAAGTGTGGATTTTACTTGCGAAATTACCTGCGTTTATCTGCAGTTTTAGGGTCCGCTCACACGTAGCGTAAATACTGCGGATATTCCGTAACTGATTTAATTGCGGAAAATCAGCAGCACAATACGGTAGCCACAAAGTTGATGAGATTTGAACAAATCTCATCCACACGCTGCGTAAATGTTGAGCAGAACAAAACGCTTAGAAATTAGCATTCGGTGCGGTTTTTTAATCCGCAGCATGTCAATTGTATGTGCAAAAATTTTGAATTCAATGGGAGGTAAAACCCACAACCAATAGCAGATGTTGCTCAGAAAAAAACCAAAATCTTATTCTTCCCCAGAAATCTGTGTTTCTTCTTCCAGGCCGGCTTCTTGGGATGACGTTTCATTCCATGTGACCGCTGCAGCAATCATATGGGATGAAACGTCATCCCAGGGCTGCAGAGTGTCATGGCGTCAGGACATCGGAGTGATGCGTCGCCATAGTAAGTGTCCATTTTTTTTCTGGTCCGTTTTTTTCACAGCAGACATTCCAGCCGAAAAACTGCACCACAATTTGGTGCGTTTTTTTTCCGGCCGGAATTCCCTGCGGCGCGCAGGGCAGATACGCTGTGTGCTTTTTCGCGGCGTCTCCGCCCTGTGTGAACGTAGCCTAAATGCAAATTTTCTGCATCAAATTCCGCAATGTGTGCATGTCGCCTTACAAGGAATATCACTTAAACGTTGTTTTGCTGAGAATGAATATCCCCTATTTTAGATCTTAACTAGAATCTATAAAACCATTTTCTTCGCATGTAAATTTGTGTAGGTTCTAATGTGTTGCAGTGAATCCAATGGTACTTGTATTTTGGCATCTCTTGGGTTAAAGCCCTGCATTGTTTTCTTGCATCAAATGCTTCTTATTTTGCCACAACAGACTGCAGGCCTCAAGGAGTAGAGAATGAATGGACACAGATGTATCCAAATATCTAATTTTGCCTAAAAGCAAGTGCCGGCAGATAGATGCCCATAAAGGGATTTCTTCCTTAAGCCCCGTGGATTTTCCTTTTTTTTTTTGGCAATTTTTTGTGCGAGTTAGAAATGAAAAGCATTCATCCAGTGCCCTAAAGAACAGCTCTGCTGAATGGAATAACAGCGTAATATAGCATTGAAGGCAGAATTGAAAGTGATTATCTAGTTAACTCTTGACAGTTACCTCCAGATTGAAAAAGAAGTGGCAGACTTGATTTGCAAATGAATTAGAGCTTTTTCATTTGGTGCCAGGATCATCTTTTTATATTCTGATATGACAGATGCTGTGTTCCACGCTATTGTCCCTCCTTAGTCTGCGACTAGCAAATAATAAACAAAGGATAATGGTACTCATTTTATTTGCATCTTTTCTCCAGGAGTTTAGGCTTTGTGTGAAGTTTTTAATATTTTAGTATTATGAAAAAAAAAAATTTAGATTGTTCTGAATTCTTTTGTTTGTGCTAGAATGAGACTCTATTTGTTTAGGTTTACAAGTAATTGGGAGGTGATTGGGTTTTGGTTCTTATTCGTTTGAGTGTCCGATGAGCAATAGGGAATGAATAGATGGCGTCGTACAGGGGGACATGTAGGTAGAATAGGTGAGTCAATATTTTTTTCTTTTTGTTTTCCGCAGAGATCTTTCACCATCTGGTTTTTATACCCTTCTTTGTAGGACCAGACAGTGTTTCTGAAGATAGTGTAACGTTTGTGTCACTCAGACCTAACAGATACTTTGTATTCATTTCTAGACCAATAATAGATAAACTAATCATAAGGTAAATAGGAAAAAGTTAGTAACACAACTAGTTTTACATTGTACCATGTCAAAGTATGACCTGCTGATGTGTAAAAGGCTTATACATGGAGCAATGGTTCATCCCAAAAAGATTGAGTGCTTTTAGTGCTTTACTTCAAAAATACGTATTTATCACACATTAACCTTTTAAAATGGTCAGACAGGCAGGACCTGCTGTCACTGAACCTGTCCGTCCCGCTGACCTGACAGCATCAGGTCTTTGCGCACGATTCAGCTGCTCTGCATACGGAATACGAAGCAGCTGTATCTGAAAAAAAGTATATTGAAAGTTGCACCAATCACACTGATTCACATCTTTCTGTAAAAAAAAAAAAAAAAATGTGCAATCAAGTCTCCTTGTGGTCACCACCCAATCCTCATAAAATAGTATAAAGTCTCTAGGGTCGTAAATGTTTGATAAATATGAACATGTGTGGTTTAGGGGTCACCATGGCTGATAACTCTCAGTAGTGACACGTAAGAGGTTGACTTCTAACAATTGGTTTTTGCATATTCCAGCATGTAGTCGTCTTGTGACAGTAAGCAGTAGCATCAGGTCAAAAAAGACCTTGCGGTCTGCACCACATGCAGCCTAAAATCTTTACATCCACATGTCTTCCCTTTTACTTTTTTGAATTGCGTTAAGTTTTACGGTTTGTCATGATCCAGTCCAATACAATCTCGCGCCATCCAGTAAAAGCGTATACATAACCTATACGGTTTGTTTTTTTTAACATGGGAGTCTAGGGGCGACAGAGGGCATCCGTGTCAGCCATCCAGTAAAAAAACGTATATGTTATTAACATGGGAGTCTATTGTCGATGGGTGGTATCCGTCGGAGGTATCTTCTTTTTTCTTTTTGTGTGTGTGTGTGTGTGTGTGTGTATATATATATATCTGGATATGTCGGGTTCAGAGATGAGTAACGAAAGACATATCTGTACATATATATTTTTTAGAAGGTTTCAAATTGATAATTTTCATAGTAGTATTGGGTTAAAAATATGTATTTTGCTGACTGTTTCCTGTGGAATGTCTTACTGTTAGTAAAGTTATTTTCTCATATATATGTTTTCAAAAGTTGGGGTTTCACTTGCTCAAATACATTTGCTAAGCTGCTGAAAAAGAAGTCTCCTGACTGCTTATCTTCAGTTGCAGAAATTTTATTTCAGAGGAGGTAGATGGAATTGAAGTCAAAGGCCAACATTAATCATTCAGGTTACACCTTATTTTGGTGGATATTTCTCAGGTTAAAAAAGTCACATGTAAAATTGTGCAAAAATTTGCGCCATTTGTTTTCTCACTCAAAAAAGGAAGCCGGTAAGAAAAGTGGGCATGTTCAAGCTGAAAAATTTACTTTTAGTGTAATTCATCAAAACCAAAGGTTTAAAAGGGTGCAAATTAGAGTCACAAATGGACAGCTGCTCATAGCAAGCTTAAAATGAAATTTAGACCGACAACTTCTAGTGTACCAGATTTATTGTTTTCTAAGGTGTGCGCTATTAAAGAAATTGGGCACAATTCTCTCTAACTGTTCTCTGCAATTAAATTTTTACAAGATACGTCATCAATAAATGTGGGCCCGTGTCTCTGAACACAACAATACAATAATAGAAAACACACGGTATAAGCTCATTCTTTGTATACATTCTTATTGTCCTTTACACCAATTACCTTCTACTTGGGTAAGATGTAACTTTTCTAAGAAATTCTGTGGATTTCCAGTTTACTACGTTTTTTCATTTAGCTGTTGCCGGCTTTTATTTAAAATAAAACTTGAATCCATTACCCTCTATCTTAAAGTTTGATGATTTCATCATTATAAATTATTTGATGTAGTTCAGGAAAGAAAACCACCTGTTTTCAAGCAGGAAAAATTTAGATGATGGGTTAAAAAATTATAATAAGCAGTAATAAATTTGGCAAATTAGAGGATTATAAAATGTTAATATTTTAATTCTGGATACAAATTGGAGATGCCAGAAAAAACGAAATATAGCATTATACTCAAGCTTTTCAAATATGTCATTATTATAATTTATTGGAAGGGCTCTCTGCACTGGGATATGTGGTCAGCGTGTGCATTTCCTGTCCATTTAGATGCCACTTGGTGAGAAGGGGCGCGTTGATGGGTCTTAGTTTTGCATCCTAATCGTGCTTCCTCCTTCCTGTTTTATTTACTTGTTATTTTAGAGCTTCTTGTCAGGCTTTCTCATCTGAAAGAGGTAGCGTGACTACAACTCTGTGCTTCTTCTTTGTTTAATTCTACTACATTTTAATGAGCACTTTCTTTTGTTGGAAAGCAACAGATTAACTATTTTCCCGACAATTGTGATCTTCAGTGTCTTTTGCAGCTTGGATTGAAAAGTGTTTGTGATGTAAAGAATGGCCATTTAGGTTCTGTTGCCTGCTGTCTCGTGTAATAGACAATGCTAGCATCACAGTTTATCTTTTTGAAGTAGATCGTGTGTACTATAACAGAGCATGCTCGGTGCAGGAAATTATTAGCAATGACAACTAGAGTTTTTTAGGTTGCTTTGTAGAATTACGTGGAATTTTAATATGGAACACATTTATTTTCATTGCAAAATTATTTGAGCAAACAGGTTGCTTTCTATATCAATTTTTTTCGCTTTTCATGATATGAATGCCCTCTGATACCGGTGTCAGCCCCATTCTTGAGAGATTTCTGTTAACTGTTGCTACTAACTTTTTTTTTTTTTTTTATTGCTCCAATGCATCTAAAATTAAAAATGAAGCAACTTTGCAAATACTTTTATATTCCAACAGTTTGTGTCTACAGCTGCTATGCAGACCTATGTGTCTCCATGGTTGCAGACTACAAACAAACCCTTTGTAGTCTGATCCTTTTCGATTCCCCCCTTAACTTCTTAACCCCTTCACGCAGTATCACGTAACTATACGTGATAGGGTTTAAAGGGGTTTTCCGGAACTAAAAAATTACATTTATTTAAATAAAACAATGAAAAATATATAACTTTACAATGTACTTACGTTTCATCAGATGGCTGTAGCGTCGTATATCCTCCTCCGTCACCGCCCCCTTAGTAATGCAAAATCTGCACTTCCTGTGCAGACCCGTCCATTTGGTCTTCTGCCTTGCTTCCGGTTTCCGGCTTTCACATTGTACGGTTACGTCACAAATGACGTAACCGTACCACGTGCTTCTTTATCTCATTAGAGCATGCGTGGTTAACACACTCCACCGCGCATGCTCTGTGAAATTATAACCCTTTATAAATTAGCGACGGAATATGAAGTTGCGGGAATAACGGCCGTTTCGGCCGTCTTCCCGACACATACAGGAGCTATGACAGCTGCTGTCTCGTACAGCAGCTGCCGCAGCTCCTACAGCGGGGACCGATCGCTGTGTCCCCGCTGTCTAACCCCTTAAAAGCCGCGTTCAATAGAGATCGCAGCTTTTTAGGGGTTAAGTTACCATCGCCGGCCTGCTACACGATAGCGGCCGGCGATGGTTACTATGGCAACCGGACACCAAACAATGGCGTCCGGCTATGCCATCGACGGAAGCCTAATGGGTCCTGACAAAGTCAGGACCCACTATGCTTGCTGTCAGTGAATAGCTGACAGTTCTAATACACTGCACTACGCATGTAGTGCAGTGTATTAGAATAGCGATCAGGGCCTCCTGCCCTCAAGTCCCCTTGTGGGACAAAGTAATAAAGTTTAAAAAAAAAGATGTGTAAAAATAAGAAAATAAAAGTTAAAAAAAATCCCCTTTTTTTCCCTTATCAGTCCTTTTTTATTAATAAAAATATATAAATAAATAAACTATACATAATTGGTATCGCCGCGTCCGTAACGGCCTGAACTACAAAATTATTTCGTTATTTATCCCGCGCGGTGAACGCCGTAAAAGAAAATAATAATAAACCATACCAAAATCACAATTGTTTGGTCACTTCACCTCCCAAAAAATTTATTAAAAATAGATCAAAAAGTCGCATGTACCTAAAAATGGTCCTGATCGAAACTACAGTTCGTTACGCAAAAAATAAGTCCTCGCACGGCTTTATTGATGGAAAAATGATAAAGTTCTGGCTCTTAGAATAAGGTAACACAAAAAGTAAATGATTTTTTACAAAACGTATTTTATTGTGCAAACGCCATAAGACATAAAAGAACTATAAACATCTGGTGTCACTGTAAGGCCGAGTTTACACGAGCGTGTGCGTTTTGTGCAAGCAAAAAGCGCGGCGTTTTGCGTGCGCAAAAGGCACTTAACAGCTCCGTGTGTCAGCCCTTTATGATGCGCGGCTGCGTGGTTTTCGCGCATCCACCATCATTATGACACTCCGTTTGGATGTTTGTAAACAGAAAAGCACGTGGTGCTTTTCTGTTTTCATTCATCCTTTACAGTGCTGTTGCGCGAATCACGCGCGTCCCACGGAATTGCTTCCGTGCGACATGCGTGGTTTTCACACACACATTGACTTCAATGGGTGCGTGATGTGCGAACAGCGCACAAATATAGGACGTCGTGCGTTTCACACAGCGGACATACGCTGCGTGAAAATCACGCACCTGGCTGCACGGCCCCATAGACTAACATAGGTCCCTGCGACGCGCGTTGCACGGACGTATAACACGCTCGTGTAAATGAGCCCTAATCGTATCGCCCCGCAGAATAAAGTGAATATGTCATTTATAGCGCACGGTGAACGCTGTAAAAAAAATAGAATAAAAAAACAATAGTAGAATTGCTGTTTATTAGTCACCACGCCACCTAAAAATAGAATAAAAACTGATCAAAAAGCACCCCAAGAAAACTACAATGAATTCCTCAAGGGGTCTAGTTTCCAAAATGGGGTCACCTTTTGGGGGTTTCCACTGTTTTGGTACCAGAAGACCTCTTCAAACCGTTTAACCCCTTAATGACCGGGCCATTTTGCACGTTAATGACCAAGGATTATTTTTGTTTTTTTCACGGTCACATTCCAAGAGTCGTAACTTTTTTTTTATTCCGTCGACATCGCCGTATAAGGGCTTGTTTTTTGCAGGACGAGTTGTATTTTGTAATTGCACCATTTTTAGATGCTTATAATATATCGATTAACTTTTATTAACTTTAGTTTAGGAGAGTATTGAAAATAAGCAGCTATTCCAGCATTGATTTTCACGTTATAAATTTACGCCGTTTACTATGCAGCGTAAATAACATGTTAACTTAATTCTATGGGTCGGCACGATTACGGGGATACCAAATATGTAAGGGTTTTATATGTTTTTCCTACGTTTGCACAATAAAAAGCCTTTTAGAAAAAAATTACTTGTTTTTGCATCGCCGTATTCTAAGAGCCGTAACGTTTTTATTTTTCCGTCTATGTGGCCGTACGTGGGCTTGATTTTTGCGGGACAATGTGTAGTTTTCATTAGTACTATTTTGGGGTACATAGGACTTAGATTAATTTTTATTTAATTTTTTATGGGGGGAATGGGAGAAAAGAGCGAATTTTGCCGTTGTTTTTTTGGACGCCGTTCATCCGGCGGTTTAATTAATGTGTTAATTTTATTGTTCAAGTTGTTACGATCGCGGGGATACCATATATGTGTATGTGTGATTTGTTTTGACACTTTTACTAAAAAAAAAACACTTTTTGGGCAAAAAAAGTAGTTTTATTTGATTTTCACTGTAATTTTATTTTATTTTTTTCACCGACTTTATTTAACGGATTGACATATTTTTTTTTTTAGTCCCACCATGGGACTTCACTATGCGATCTGTTCGCATATATAATGCTTTGGTATACGGAAGCATTATTGCCTGTCAGTGTAAAACTGACAGGCAACCTGTTAGGTCATGCCTCCGGCATCTCCTAACAGGCAGATGCTGAAGACAGACCTGGGGGTCTTTGTTAGACCCCCGCTGCCATGGAAACCCGACGGCTACCCGCGATTTCTTTGCGGGGGCGCCGATGGGGGGACAGAGGGAGCTCCCTCCCTCTGTCAAACACATTAGATGCCGCTGTCACTATTGACAGCGGCATTTAATGGGTTAAACTGCCGGAATCGGAGCGCGCTTCGACCTAGCCATATGAGGGCATGTTTTTTGTGGGACAAGTCGTAGCTTTTCATGGCACCATTTATTGTACTGCCTAATTTACTGGGGAAAAAATATTTGTGGGGTGAAATGGGCAAAAAAATAGTGATTACACCATATTTTGGGGGGTTTTGTTTTATGGCGTCAATCAGGCGTTAAAAACTATATATTCACCTCATTCTACAGGTTGATACGATTACGGCGATACCAAATTAATGTTTTGTTTTATGTTTTACCACTTTTTAAAAAATAAAACTATTAGCTAAAAATAAAAAAAATAAAGTTTTGTGTAGCCACATTCTGAGAGCCTTAACTTTCTAAATATTTCCATCAATTTAGAGGTGTGAGGGCTTAAATTTTGCGGGGCGAGCTGTAGTTTTCAGCGATAGCATTTTGGGGTACATGTGACTTTTTGATCACTTTTTTTTTTTTCTGGAGAGCTAAGGAGAGAGCTAAGGAGAGCGAGAGAGAGACTCTCAATTAATTGGAATATCATCAAAAAGTTAATTTACTTCAGTGATTAAATTTAAAAATTGAAATTCTGAGCGATTTCCAGCATTTTTTCTTTTAATTTTGAAGAATATGGCTAACCGTTAATGAAAACCCAAAATTTAGTCTCTGAAAATTTGAATATTGGGTAAAAGTTGAAGATTGTAGACTCCTAGTGTCACACTCTAATCGGCTAATAACACAAAACACCTGCAAAGGTTTCCTAAGCCTTTAAAAGGACTGGTCTGTTGCGCCGTGGTCCTAAGTCCTGTTTCAGATGAAAGTATATTTTGCATTTCATTTGAAAATCAAGGTCCCAGAGTCTGGAGGAAGAGTGGAGAGGCGTCAGTCCAAGTTGCTTGCGGGTCAGTGTGAAGTTTCCACAGTCAGTGATGGTTTGGGGAGTCATGTCATCTGCTGGTGTTGGTCCACTGTGTTACATCAAGTCCAGAGTCAACGCAGCCATCTACCAGGAAATATTAGAGCACTTCATGCTTACCTCTGCTGACAAGCTTTAGGGTATGTTCACACGTCTTCTTTTCAGCTGTTTTTCGGGCTGTAAACGCCACGAAAAACAGCTGAAGATATGGGGGCTAAACGCCTCCAAATATTTCCATAGCGCGTAAAAAAAACGCCCTGTAAAAAGAGGGCATGTCACTTCTTGAACCGCTTTTGGAGCCGTTTTTTTATTGTCTCAATAGAAAAACCGCTCCAAAAACGGCTGTACAAAACGCTTGATGCATAAAAAACGGCTGAAATTCAGGGGCTGTTTTCCCTTGAAAAACAGGAACATACCCTTATGGAGATGCTGGTTTAATTTTCCAGCAGGACTTGGCACCTGCCTACACTGCTAAACGTACCAATACCTGGTTTAATAACCACAGTATCACTGTGCTTGATTGGCCAGCAAACTCGCCTGACCTAAACCCCATAGAGAATCTATAGGGTATTGTCAAGAGGAAGATGAGAGACACCAGACCCAACAATGCAGATGAGCTGAAGGCCGCTATCAAAGCAACCTGAGCTTCCATAACACCTCAGCAGTGCCACAGGCTGATCGTCTCCATGCCACGCCGCATTGATACAGTAATTCATGCAAAAGGAGCCCCGACCAAGTATTGAGGGCATATACTGCACATACTTTTCAGGAGGCCAACATTTTGGTATTAAAAATCATTTTTGAAATTGGTCTTATATAATATTCTAATTTTATGTGAGACTAAATTCTGGGTTTTATTAACTGTTACCATAATCATCAACATTAAGGCTGGGTTCACACGACCTATTTTCAGGCGTAAACGAGGCGTATTATGCCTCGTTTTACGCCTGAAAATAGGGCTGCAATACGTCGGCAAACATCTGCCCATTCATTTGAATGGGTTTGCCGACGTACTGTGCAGAGAACCTGTAATTTACGTGTCTTCATTTGACAGCTGTCAAACGACGACGCGTAAATGGACTGCCTCGGCAAAGAAGTGCAGGACACTTCTTTGCAACGTAATTTGAGCCGTTCTTCATTGAAGTCAATGAAGAGCAGCTCAAGATATACGAGCGTCACAGACGCCTCGTATATTACGAGGAGCAGCATTTACGGCTGAAACGAGGCAGCTGTTTTCTTCTGAAAACAGGCTGTCATTTCAGCCGTAAATGACAGCTAGCGTGTGAACATACCCTAAAAGAAAAAAATGCTGAATATCACTGTGTATAATGAATCTATATGATATATTGTAATGTCCGTGGCTGCGGGCTGTCAGCTCCAACCTCTCCCTGACAGCCGCAGCCACGAATCGGCAAGCGCTGGCCCCAGCCTCCACCTCAGGAGACGCTCGCGTCCACTCACCTCTGCCGTATACCGTAGGGTGCGCGCACACACTCGTGCCCGCTCTTAAAGGGGCAGCGCGCGGACCGGACCTCATGGATGAACTTTGACCCGTGAGTACCCTGGACTATAAGAGGGGTCCAGCCCCCTAGTTCTATGCCTGTGTGGTGTTGTGTTCCCTATAGTTTGTCTGTGATGGCCTCCTAGTGTGTTCCCTGTTCCAGCACCTGCTCCCTGTTGGCCAGCTGCCTTTCCGCCAAGGTGGTATGGCCCAGTTGGTCCACAGACCCTTCGTGACATATGAGTTTCACTTTTTGAATTGAATTACTGAAATTAACTTTTTGATTTTCTAATTCATTGAGGAGGACTAGTATGTATGTATATTAGGGCTGGACATTTAACAAAAAAATAACCGAGACCTAAATTCAGCGCAGATAACCAACGTCCTCTTGCGCATTTAGTTTTTTTCGATTCGGTTATTACATGCAGCCCAGCTACTGCCGTCTGTAATTGTACGCTATCAAATTAGAATTGCTGGTATGTGATTAACATATCAGTGATTCTGATTGGATAGCATACCGTTATTGTCTTTTGGGATAGCCAGTGGCAGAGCAGGCTTAAAGGGAAGGTGTCACGATTTTTTTTTTTTTTTTTTATATGTTATTGCTTTAAAGAGGCTCTGTCACCAGATTCTCAAATCCCTATCTCCTATTGCATGTGATCGGCGCTGCAATGTAGATAACAGTAACGTTTTTTTGTTTTTTTAAAAACGTTCATTTTTGGCCAAGTTATGAGCTATTTTATTTATATATATATATATATATATATATATATATATATATATATATATATATGGTTTGAAATGGACAACTCGGCGTTTTTTTTTCGTTATGTCCAACTGGGCGTGTATTGTGTTTTTAACTGGGCGTGTTTACGTGTATGACGCTGACCAATCAATGACCAGTCCGCATCATACACTCATCTCCATTGATTTACACAGCAGCGATGTGCAGCCATATAAACAGAGATTAACGTTAATCAAGTGTCCTGATAATGAATACACATGAAATCCAGCCTGGACGTCATGTGTATTCAGAATCCTGACACTTCTGAATCTTTTCTGTGAGATTTCCAGCAAGTGAAACGAAATCTCGTTTACCTCGTAATCTCGCGAGATTTCGTTTCTCTTGCTAGAAATCTCAAAGAAAAGATTCAGAAGTGTCAGGATTCTGAATACACATGACGTCCAGGCTGGATTTCATGTGTATTCATTATCAGGACACTTGATTAACGTTAATCTCTGTTTATATGGCCGCACATCGCTGCTGTGTAAATCAATGGAGATGAGTGTATGATGCTGACTGGTCACTGATTGGTCAGCGTCATACACGTAAACACGCCCAGTTAAAAACACAATACACGCCCAGTTGGACATAACGAAAAAAAAAACGTCCAGTTGTCCATTTCAAACCTCATTTGCATATATATATATAAAATAGCTCATAACTTGGCCAAAAATGAACCGTTTTAAAAAAACAAAAAAACGTTACTGTTATCTAAGTTATGTTTGTGTGGTGAATGTTCGTGTTATACTGTGTGATTACCACAGTATTCAATCCTCCTACACTGCATTCAACCCCCTCCTTTCTCCTGGCACTAGCCATGATAAAGGAGGTGGGATTGTTTGAGGACCCTAGAGCGAGTGTGTCTTCTCCAATTTTGCAGCATAAAGCAATGAGGTTGCTTTACCACATGCCAATGCTGCAATTTTGGGAATTGCTCACTCTAGTGACCAGCACATGGAAATGTTATAAATTAGAATCTAATTTATAATATTTCCTGACTTGTGAAAAAATAAAAAAAATTAGAGCAATGTGTAATCATGTATATACTAACTGTTCAACAAAAAAAACACATTCCCTTTAATGTGACGGCATCGACACTTTTCCTCCAGAACGCCGAAGGTATGGCATACAGGGATTATAATTTTAGATATATGCTAGTACATTAAAGTTTAAAAATAAAGTAAAAACAAAGTAATGTTAAATTAAAAAAAATACACATACACCTTTTTTACAATAAACATTAAAATAAGTCTCAATGCATGAAATATACACATTCGGTATTGGCGCGGTCGTAATAACCTGCACAACTAATTTTTTGCGTCATTTATGATGTGTACGCTGTAAAAAAAATATAAAAACTGCTTTCTTTCACTCACTTATTAATGTGAGGCCTGAGGTGTGATGAATTTAACCTCCATGTGTCTTATATTAATAGTAATTAACCCCCATCATGTAACTTACACATTAACCCATTATGTCTGAGAAACCTGATGGGGTTAATTACTATTAATGTGAGGCGCATTCAAAATTCATCACATGCCTCACATCAGAAAATGGAAGAACTTTTTTTTATTACTGTTGGCAAAGTATTGTTTTGGTATCGAAGTCCATATTCTGGTATCGTGACCACCCTAATGTATATACAGTTAGGTCCATAATTATTTGGACAGTGACACAATCTTCATGATTTGGGCTCTGCATGTCACCACATTGGATTTTAAATGAAACAACTGAGATGCAATTGAAGTAAAGACTTTCATGTTTAATTCAAGGGGTTCAACAAAAATATCCTGTGAAAGGTTTAGGAATTGCAACCATTTTTCTATACAGTCTCCTCATTTCAGGAGCTCAAAAGTAATTGAACAAATAAACATTACCATAAAAAAATAAATGTTTTTTTAAAATACTTTGTAGAGAATCTTCTACAGGCAATGACTGCCTGAAGTCTGGAACCCATGGACATCACCAAACGCTGGGTTTCCTCCTTTGTGATGCTTTGCCAGGCCTTTACTGCCGCTGTCTTCAGTTGTTGCTTGTTTGTGGGTCTTTCTGCCTTAAGTTTTGTCTTCAGCAAGTAAAATGCAGCTCGATCATGTGGAGATCTGGTGATTGACTTGGCCATTGCACAATATTCCACTTTGCCTTAAACTCCTGGGTTGCTTTCGCAGTATGTTTTGGGTCATTGTCCATCTGTACTGTGAAGCGACGTCCTATAAACCTTGCTGCATTTGGTTGAATCTGAGCAGAAAGTATATCCCTGTACACTTCAGAATTCATCCGGCTGCTTCTGTCTTCAGTCACATCATCAATAAGAACTAGTGACCCAGTGCCTTTGGCATCAATGCATGCCCATGCCATCACATTGCCTCCACCATGTTTTACAGAGCATGTGGTGTGCTTTGGATAGTGAGCCGTTCCAAGCCTTCTCCATACTTTCTTCCTCCCATCATTCTGGTACTGGTTGATCTTAGTTTCATCTGTCTAAAGAATGCTGTTCCAGAACTGGGTTTTAGATGTTGTTTGGCAAAGTGTAATCTGGCCTTTCTATTTTTCAGGCTGATTAATGGTTTGCACCTTTAGGTGAACCCTCTGTATTTGCTCTCATGAAGTCTTCTCTTTATCGTAGGCTTAGATACTGATACACCTACTTCCATTGATTTGGCCACTATTAACATTTGTGCTATCCCTCTGATGGATTTCTTTTATTTTTTTTTTCAACCTAATGGTGGTCTGTTTCACGTGCATTGAGAGCTCCTTTGACCTCATGTTGTGGGTTCACGGCAACAGCTTCCAAATGCAAATGCCACACCTGGAATCAACCCCAGACCTTTTACCTGCTTAATTGATGAGGGAATAGCCTATGCAGCCAATTAAATAGCTTTTGAGATAATTGTCTAATTACCTTAGGTCCTTTGAATAATAGGCAGCTACAGCTGTAATTCCTAAACCATTCCTCAAATTAGGATATGAATACCCTTTGACCTGTGTGTGTTTTTAAAAATTAAACTCCCTTTTAGAATAAATGTATACACCTAGCTAAAAAAACACAACGGAAATTATTTTGTTCTTTTAGATTTTATTTGAATTATTATTACCATTGATCTAAATGACGCTTTAATTATTCCACGTGCCAGTGGTTGTTAAATTAAGGCATCATTTCCTTCCCATTATTCCTCTAACCCCTGTTTGACTACAGCATTTACAGTTGGTCAGCTTCATGTTACACCTCCATATTGCTATCTGTGCTGCCTCAACTACAAATCCGATGTACAATTCATGTCACTTTTTCAAAATTATTACATTAAACCAAGTGGATTTTGATTGATAACCTAATATTCAACTAATGCAAAGCATCAATCATAGCCACTATATTAATTATTTAATATTGCAGTCTAATTCAAAAATCGATGTGCAGTATGAGCGGAAGGGAAACTCTTAGCTCCCTGAAGATTTAAAACAGAGGATGATTAAAAAAAAAAAAAGAGAGAGACCTGCAGTGCTTCTATGTGTTTTCTCGATACAAATCTTTATTCATTTGCCAATAATCTCTTCCCGTTCTGCACTTCAGGACCATGTTATCAGTTCTGAGACCTGTAATTGAATTAGGGCTGCTTTCAGCGGAGAGGCAAAGTTGTACAAATATTTATAATGTCATGACGGGGGACAGCGCAGCGCGCAGACCACTAAATAACATCCAGACACTGCATCAGGGAGTTATCAACTAGTGATAGAAAGCCTTTCCCTCTCTCTAGTAAATTAGCTTCATTAAGAAGGTTGCACTTAAATGTCTCAATAAATGCTCAGGACTTCATCTCTGTCTAGATAATGGACGGCTCAATTCCTTTTTCTTGTTAATGGACTCTCATCAGCTTTTCAGCAGCCTTGTGCTTAAACCCTTGAAAATAATGACCTGTTGGCAAACCTTCTTGACCTGGAATATTTTTTTCCTTTTTTTCCTTTAAATTCTTTCAGTTTTAATTCCAGCACTGACCATGCTGTCAAGAGATAACTTTTTCTTGTATCTGGTTCAGACACGGAGTCCAGGCCAGTATTATCTGTTATTATCAACTGGTAGTAACAAAAGGAGACTCGTTTATTTTTGACATCCCCCATCTCTTGCGGTTGAAGCAGGCCTTTAAAGGCACTTTTACACGGGCCAATTATCGGGCAAACGAGTGTTCATATGAACGCTTGTTCCCAATCATTGCCCTGTGTAAACAGGTTAGCTATCGGCCGATGAATGCTGATCGAAACGTTCATGCAGTGTTAAATTTTATCCCTGTTCGTAACACATCTCCCTGTATAAACCGGGAGGTGTCCTGCCGACATGATGGAAATGTATGGGGACAAGCAATCGGGGTAACGGTCGCGTGTCCCCGTACATAGCCAAGCATTGCTCCTTGATCAAGAAGATGTCACATTTCACCATATGTGAATTCAAGATTTCCATATATGCTACCCAAAACATTTAAAAGGGTCGTCTCATAAGGACAACCCCTGTTCATAGGCTTTATAAGGGCATAGGGATGTCATTTTGCGAGCCACCTCTGAGCCAGAAAAGAGAGCCGCTCTGTTCACACTAGGGTTAGTTGGTCTCCATCTGGTTTCTGTTGCTTTTTGAAGACCAAAATAGTGTAGCATGTTACGCTATTCTGTACAGTAAAAAACCTGCTTACTTAAACCTTATGGACCTATAATAAGTAAATCGGTGTAAAAATAAAAGGAACATGAGTGATCTGTGAATCTGGTCACGATGGGTCATACCGTATCTGTAATCTTCATCTTGGATCCTGTAAAACTGACACTATGATGCAAGTGTGAACAGAGCTTAAAGAGGCTCTGTCACCAGATTTTGCAACCCCTATCTGCTATTGCAGCAGATAGGCGCTGCAATGTAGATTACAGTAACGTTTTTATTTTTAAAAAACGAGCATTTTTGGCCAAGTTATGACCATTTTTGTAGTTATGCAAATGAGGCTTGCACAAGTCCAAGTGGGTGTGTTTAAAAGTAAAAGTCCAAGTGGGCGTGTATTATGTGCGTACATCGGGGCGTTTTTACTACTTTTACTAGCTGGGCGCTCTGATGAGAAGTAACATCCTCTTCTCTTCAGAACGCCCAGCTTGTGACAGTGCAGATCTGTGACGTCACTCACAGGTCCTGCATCGTGACGGCCACATCGGCACCAGAGGCTACAGTTGATTCTGCAGCAGCATCAGCGTTTGCAGGTAAGTCGATCTTACCTGCAAACGCTGATGCTGCTGCAGAATCAACTGTAGCCTCTGGTGCCGATGTGGCAGTCACGATGCAGGACCTGTGAGTGACGTCACAGATCTGCACTGTCACAAGCTGGGCGTTCTGAAGAGAAGAGGATGTTACTTCTCATCAGAGCGCCCAGCTAGTAAAAGTATTAAAAACGCCCCGATGTACGCACATAATACACGCCCACTTGGACTTTTACTTTTAAACACACCCACTTGGACTTTTGCAAGCCTCATTTGCATAACTACAAAAATGGTCATAACTTGGCCAAAAATGCTCGTTTTTTTAAAATAAAAACGTTACTGTAATCTACATTGCAGCGCCTATCTGCTGCAATAGCAGATAGGGGTTGCAAAATCTGGTGACAGAGCCTCTTTAAGGGGTCATCCACACGATGCGTAACATTTTTGACCAGAAATTGACCTGCGGTTCGTAGTTTTCGTACAGTAGCATGTCCATTCCTGCTGCGGAACGTGGACTGAATTGCTGCGTTTTTTAGAGGAGATGTTAAAATCTCCCAACATTGAGAAAAACACAGAAAAATCTGCACCATTTTCTGAAGTAAAAAAAACGCAGAAAATGGTGCAGTTTTTCTGCAGCGGAAATCCTGTTCGTTTCTGCAGCAATTCCGTTACTTACCGATACCGACAAAAGCCCGAGTAGTGGCTCTCGTTCTGGTGGACTCAAGCCATCCACGGACATCCATTCACTTTCCCCGGCAGCCGCTGCAATTCCAAAGTGTTTATCATATTGTTAAATTTTACTTTTTGGCTTTTGTTCACGTATACTTCACATACACACATGAAAGGTTGAGCTATGTGTACAGTCAGCGGGTGATACAGTATTGTTAGCTTTACCTACTTTACCTGGATGTACAAATTCATTGTAACCATGTTTTTTTTTCCTTTTTTTTTTTTTAAGCTTGGGCTAATTGTATCTTTATACCTAAATGTTTACTGTAGAATGGGAATGAACTCGAGTCTCTTGGCAACAAAAGTTCTTTTTACTTTTAACCAAAGGGAGCCATATTAGGGAGGGGAGCGGTGGTTCTCAATGTAAAGAAGTTGAAGAAATAAAGGCCAGGGCACTGGTCAGAGCATGAAGGATTTTGCTAGTTGGCTATAAATGGTGTCGTCTATGTAAATAGATTGTTTAGGAATCCAGACCCTGCTATCTATAACAGAGCAGCTCGGTTATAGATAGCAGGGACTGGATTCCATATGAAATTTTCAATTGTCATTTATAAGTTTTCAATCCCTGTGTTTTAAAGAGGACCGGTCAACTCTCCGAACATGTGTTCTTTAGTAAATTCTTGTATTCACCATAATATAACTATTCTGGAGCATATTTTCTTAGAGCTCTGTGTTGTGCCATTCCTCTGCTATTCCTCTTAGAAATGTATGAATAAATTGACAACTGGGTGTTACCAGTGGGGGGTGTCCAATCAGAGCTAGCTGTGTCAGACTGAGAAAGGACACACCGTTTTGACAAGGCGAATGGTATCGCCAAGTTATCAATTTATTCATACAGTTTTGGGAGGAGTAACAAAGAAACGGCACAACATAGAGTTCTACGTTTTGATGCTCCAGAATTGTTATTTCATAGGAAATGCAAGTATTTAATAAAAACAGACGTGCCAGTAGAGGTGACAGGTCCCCTTTAAATACACTAGTAAAGAAGTAAAAGCAACCATTTTGAGTAAATTAGCCTGACGCAAAAAAGAGTGAGTGAGGGGTCTCCAGTTTTGTATTGTTTGCAAGCTATTATTTATTTGGGTTACTGTGCAAGAGGACACTTTAAATATTTGTTTAGCCAATGAGCCCATTTTATGTGATAATTTCAAGCCCAGGAGGGGTTGGAAGGGCCTTTCAGGATCAGGGCCTCAAATTTGTAACAAAACTTTCTTTTAATCGTTATGGTGCCATTCATACCATGCATTAGGTAATTGTTGATCCTGCACAAAATATATTCCACTTAAGCAAACCAGAACGCCTTGAAAATGTGCGGCACCTTGTGACTTGATATGATGTGATCTTACAAAAATAAATAGCTTGAAACTGTTAGATATAAACCATTTACATTACATACCCAATTTTGTAACTGCGCTGACAGTGTTCAGCACAAATATTTACAGCAAATTGCTGGTATTTCACAATCAAAAGATTTCATGCAATATTTTTGTACCAACAGAATGTCTGTCTGTCTGTCTTTTTGGTTATTTGCAACATCATTTTTCATGTAAATTACGGGGCCCAAAAAATTTGTTCTATGAAATTGTGCGTATTTAATTTTTATAGGCTTATTTGGTATCCCCCATAACATTTGACAACTCATGCAATTATTAGATCACATAGCATAGCAGATATTTTTGTTAAAAAAAAATGTTTGAATAATAATATAAAAAAAATCTAATATAGATGGTAAACGCTAAAATATATGTACCCCAAACGAAGTAAGAAAGCACAACTAGGCTCTTAAACAAATGCCCCTATTTGGCTGTCTTGGTTTAGACAAAAGTTATGAGGTGAAAAAAAAAAACATTCTTTAAAGCAAAAGCGATTCGGTCATTAAGGGGTTAAATGTCAGATCACCTCTTGTCTAGCCCTAGAATCATGGACACCTTGATGTTAACCTACACTCTCAGGCTGCATGTACACGTTGTGAAATTTTGTGCAGACAATCCACATTCAAGTTCACACGTAGCGTAAATACTGTTGATTTTCCGCAACGGATTTCGTTGCAAAATATTCCAAGTATAATTCAATAACAGCAGAGTGGATGAGATTTGAACAAATCTCATCCACACACTGCATAAATGCTGAGCGGAAAATCAGCTAAGAGATTGACTTGTGGTGCGTTTTTTTTGTTGTGTTTTTTTTTAATCCGCAGCACGCCCATTATATTTCTGCAATCACTGCTTATTTGCTGCAGGTTTTTTGTTTTTTTTTTACGGCGGAAAAGCAGCTATTCTGCCTGCAATTTTTTTTTTTAAATCTTCTACTTACCCGAAATTCTGTTTCTTTGCCCAGGTCGGCCTCCTAGGAGGACATTTCTTCCCATGTGACGGGTGCAGCCAATCACAGGCTGCAGCAGTCACATTGGATGAAATGTTATCCCAGGAGGCCGGGCTGCAGGACGGCGGAGGGACGCGTTGCCATGGCTACGTAAGTATGGAACTTGTTTCTTTCTGTGCAGTTTTCCGCAGCGGATATTCCGGCCAAAAAACTGCACCACAATTTGGTGCGGTTTGTCGGCCGGAGTTCGCAGGGATGTACAGGGCGGATATAGGGGCCCTGTGTAAACATAGCCTAAAACTGCAGGTAAAATCCGCACTTCATATTGCAGGTTTTTTTATGTGTTTTTAGGTGCGTAATTTACATTTTCATGCGGAAACAGGTTCGACTTTTATGCTGCAGATTTTGGTGCATTTATAAGCTTGTCAGATACAATTCTGATACGGAAATGCAAGATAAATTGACATGCTGCGGAATTAAAAATATGCACCGCAGTTGAATTTACACGCAGAAAAATTCTGCAACGTGTAGATGAGATTACTTGAAATCTCGTTTACTTTGCTGGTACTGAATTACGCTGTTTATTTGCCACAAGAAAATCTGCGCGCAAAAATGCACTGGATACACATCGTATGCACGTGGCCTCAAGGTTCCCATACACTTAAGATGAAGGTTGGCTGAGCCTGCGGGGCTGGCTGACTAATGTGTATGGGGGTCGCCCGACTCACCCACGACTGCAGATGTCAAGGGGAAGGAAGAATTGGGCTTGTTGCATTTCAACTACTACCTACAAAATCCCAACTGATTCACAGAATCCTGTTCATTGGCTGATATATAAAATAAAAATGTCATATTTCCAGGGATCCCTTTACTCTCAGTGCAACATCTTAAAGAGACTCTGTCACCACATTATAAGTGCCCTATCTCCTACATAAGGAGATGGGCGCTATAATGTAGGTGACAGCAGTGCTTTCTTATTTTTTTTAAAAACTATCTATTTTCACAACGTTGGGTGCGATTTTGGTTTATGCTAATGAGTTGCTTAATGCCCAAGTGGGCGTATTTTTACTTTGGACCAAGTGGGCATTGTACAGAGGAGTGTATGACGCTGACCAATCGGCATCATGCACTCCTCTCCATTCATTTAGACAGCAGAATCGCGTTCTTACTAGAACATGATCTGCAGCCACATACACAGCGATTCTGCTTGATTTAACATTACTACAGTGTCCTGATAATGAATACACATGACCATCCAGCCTGGACGTCATGTGTACTCAGAATCCTGACACTTCTGACTCTTTTCTGTGAGATTTACAGCAACGGAAACGAAATCTTGTTTACCTCGTAATCTCGCGAGATTTCGTTTCCGTTGCTGAAATCTCAGAGAAAAGAGTCAGAAGTGTCAGGATTCTGAGTACACATGACGTCCAGGCTGGATGGTCATGTGTATTCATTATCAGGACACTGCAGTAATGTTAATCAAGCAGAATCGCTGTGTATGTGGCTGCAGATCATGTTCTAGTAAGAACGCGATTCTGCTGTCTAAATGAATGGAGAGGAGTGCATGATGCCGATTGGTCAGCGTCATACACTCCTCGTACAACGCCCACTTGGTCGAAAGTAAAAATATGCCCTCTTGGGCATTAAGAAACTCATTAGCATAAACCAAAATCGCTCCTAACGTTGTGAAAATAGATCGTTTTTTTAAATAAAAAGCATTACTGTCACCTACATTACAGCGCCCATCTCCTTATGTAGGAGATAGGGCACTTATAATGTGGTGACAGAGTCTCTTTAAAGGGAACCTGCCACCAGCATTTCACCTATTGAACTTTTACTTCTCCCTCACTGGCCGCTCCTATAAAAACTTAATTGCCGTTATCTGCTCTACTAAACGCCTTCGACTGTAAAGAACGGTCTGCAAACATTTTGCGCCTTTTATCGTAATAATCCGGTGTCCCTTTGTGCGCACACCCCAGAAGAGGACATCAATGTACAAGCGTCGGATCTTGTGTGCTGGGGGAAGGCGAGGCGCTGTCAATCAAAAGTAAGGAGGCGGGGTTAACTCAGAAAGACTTGAGGAATGAAGATATGACTCTTTTCTGCCCATTGGCATACGGTGTGGGAACACTAAAAAAACTTTAATACAAAAGCTACAGAGCGGACTAAGTAAAATAAAGTAGTATAGTGTTTTATTGCAACTTTGTAATTGTTTTTATTAAAGTTTTCTTTTTTAAGTACAGTTTTTATGTATTTTGGATACATGGATTCGGGTTTCAGCACAAGATACATCTTCGGTCAGGTCAGAGGGACTAATTGCTCGGCTGACATCGGGTCCTGCGTTTCTCGGACATGCAAGATCCACCTGTTAGCGATCACCTAACAATCGGGACCAGTTGTCATTGAACCCCTCAGTGCCGCTGACCTGATGGATACGGGTTTCAGCGCAGGTTACAGCTTCTTTGTATCCAGGTTATATGTAAACTTTATTTCCAAAAAAATATAAGGTTTTTTAAATAAACAAAACAATTCCAAAGTTGCATTAAACACTATGATACATTGTTTTAGAAAAAAAAAAAAAACGTCTTCAAAGGTTTATATAGACTTTAAAGGGGCACAGGGACATCCCTGGTTATGTTGGGCAAGTATAAAAATGGACTTTATTATGAAGATGTTTTATCCTTTATCGATTTAATTCGCCCTTATAACTTATCTCATGTTTTACATCTATTCTAAGTATTTTATATCAAAGTGCTACTACAGATAACTTGATACAATGCTGGTCAATATTTAAACGTCTGTGAGCTTTAGGCAGATTTAGATAAATTGTGTTGGACAAGTATTTAGAACTTTTGCTCTACTCTTACAGGGACTCGGTGAACATCAAAGCTGGATTAGAACATCTGGTAAGTTCTACATTTCTCTTGAACATTTGCATCATCTTTGATAACTGCATTCCAAATGAACACTTTTCAATGAGCTTTGAATACCTTGAATTGAGAGAGTCAACTATTTCCCAAAGGGTTCGCTTACCATTATTATGTGATGGGACTTACTCTTTCATTTAGTTTATCATCTCAAGGGAATATTAATTTTTTTAAATTAAATGTTTTTTATTTTGATGTGGAGATGAAATGAAAGACGGAACACAATCCCTGGATTGATGATTGTTTTAATTATCGGCAATAAGAAAAAAATGTTTGGCACGGATATGAAAATAATAAACCTGCTCTACACTAAATAAATATATATATTGCATGCATATGGTAAGATAACATGTATTTCTCATGAGTTTTTTGTTTTATGTACATTATATTACTTCATTTAAAGAGGACCTGTTGGCTCTCCTGACTTCTGATATAGTAAATACCTGTATTCCCATGAAACAACAAACATCTTTTCTTTAAACTCTGCGTTGTGCTGTTCTTCTGTTATTCCTCCTGGAAATGTATGTATAAATTGACCACTGTGTGTTATCATTCCGCTTGTTAATGCTGTGTGTCCCTACACATTCTGATACTGTCTTAGTAGTTCTTACCGTGACAGACTTTATAGGGACACACCCCGCTGACCAGGGGAATGGTAACGCCCAGTAGTCTATTTACTCATACATTTACAGAAGGAGCAACAGAGGAACTTCACCATGCAGCGTTCTTAGCAAAGATGCTTCAGAATTTTTTATATCATGGCAAATGCAAAAAATTACTAAAACGGACATGTCAGGGAGCTGACAGGTCCTCTTTAAAGATGAACTGCACAAAGGAATAAGCATTTATGACTTGCTGGATACAACTGCCTCTGTAAGTTTGGAGTGGAGTACTTTGGTTATTGACTGACATTAATGAGGTGACTGGACTGGTATAAATTAAAGTAATTTTCATAATAGTCACGTATAAAAACGAGTGCGATATCAAAACACAGAGAATGCACATAAAACAGCAACTACCTATAGCATTACTCTCAAGGGATGTATGCAAAAGTTGCCTTATAACATATAATTCGGATAGACTGCAGTAGACCAACATCCCTCATCAATGTGTCCTACGTCTCTTGATGGCCAGTTAAGGGAAAATCAGTCTAGGCCCTCGCACTGTTATCAATCTAAATCTGGCCATACACCGAGCGGACATGTTTATTTTAAAGTGGAATAAGCTGCTTCCAGACCCCTCTGTCAGTGGCTTAATCCCGTGGAAACAAAGGATCCGGAATGTTGAATTCCAACATGCCCAGTCCTTTTCTTACATGACCTGGCGGTGGGGGGGGGGGGGGGTAGTCGTCAGTCCCTTTTGTGCATTGCCAGTTTAACCTGTTACATTGAGAGTAAAGGGATCCCAGGCAATTTTACTTTTTTATCCCATGTACCAGTCATTATTAGTATATCCACGGGATATGCCATAAATGTCGGTTATTAGCAGTTTCCAGAGCTGGGACCCATATCAATCTCAAGTACGGGGGTCATCCAATTCCTATACCGCCTGGTAAAGCAGGCTCCGCATCCAGGCAGAGTATGAATGAAGAGGTGGCTGCAACTCCTTCTGGAATTAATAGAGAACACCATGTGGCCACCTCTCCATTCATTCTTTGCCTGGACACGGTGGGTATTGGCAGACTCACCAGGAGGGGTAGGGCTCAGGTGAGCCCTGTTCTGGAGAGAAGTGCAGGTCCCTCAACTATCAGACATTTATGGCATATTACGTGGATATGTCATAAATGTTTCAGTTGGGAATACCTCTATAATTGTGATTTCACTGCTGATCGTTGCGGTTGGCTGCTCATTTCCCCTCAGCGGCCACTACAGGGGAAATATAATATTATATGAGGTAATTTAATACATGGACATATCGAGTCTGCAAGATCAGCTGCTTGACAGTGGCTCTCTGCTCTGGCTCTTAAAGTTGGGGCCCGAATAGGGCATATGGAAAGGGGTAATTGAGATGAGACCACCCCTTTTCAATCAACATTAAAGAGGCTCTGTCACCAGTTTAGAAGTGCCCTATCTCCTACATAATCTGATCGGCGCTGTAATGTAGAGAACAGTAATTTTTATGTTAAAAACCATCATTTTTGACAGTTATGAGCAATCTTAGATTTATGCTAATTTTTTTCTTAACCTCTTCACGCGCTGCTCGGCAATTGTACGTCCTGTAGAGGGGTTGCTTCCCGCATCAGGACGTACAGTTGCGGAGTAGTTCCCGGCACACACTGTCCTAACGGACAGTGTCCGGGAACCGGGAGGGCAGCTGTCCCCGACGGCTGACACTCCAGCCTTGCCTGTCAGCGGACCATCGCCGCTGTTTTCGTCAACCCCATAAATGCGGCGACAGATTGCGTTCGCCACATTTAAGGGGTTTGAAGCACATCGGCAGCCCCCACGAAGTGATTGTGGGGGTTGCCGATGCTTGTCGTGGCAATTGGAGGTCAGACAATGACCTCCGGGTTGCCGTGTATGGAAGCCTCGGAGGAGCAGCCTCCGGCTGGTCCTCCGAGGCTTCCTGTCAGTGTGACTGTCACGTCACAATGACAGTTGGAATGCATTACACTACGTAGGTAGTGTGATGTATTCCAGCAGCGATCAGAGCTGCAGGTCTAAGTGTCCCCTAGTGGGACAAGTGAAAAAAGTAAAAAAAAGTAATAAAAATGTTTTTAAAAAGTGTAAAAATAAAAGTTATAAGTTCTATAAACAAACACTGCATTTTTTTCCTATAATAAGACTTTCATTATAGGAAAAAAATGAACACGTTAAAAAAAGTACACATATCTGGTATCACCGCGTTCGTAACGACCCCAACTATAAAACCGTAGTGTTATTTTTTCTCGCACGATGAACACCCCAAAAAAAATCAATAAAAAACTACACCTTAATTGCTATTTTTTGCAAAATAGAGAATAAAAAGTGATCAAAAAGTCGAATGTACCCGTAAATAGTACCGATAAAAACTACAACCCGTCCCGCAAAAAACAAGCCCCTTACACAGCTTTTTTTGACTGAAAAATAAAAGTTACGGTTCTCAGAATACGGTGACAGAAAATAAATTATTTTATAAAGTGATTTTATTGCGCAAACGCTGCAAAACATAAAAAAAAAACTATATACATATGGTATCGCCGTAATCGTACCGACCCGCAGAATAAAGTAAAATTGTCATTTATAGTGCACGGTGAACGCCGCAAAAAAGAAACTAAAAAACATTGTCAGAAATGCTTGTTTTTAGTCACCTGGCTTGCAAAAAATGTTAATAAAAAGTGATCAAAAAACCGCATGTACCCCAAAATGGTACCAATGAAAAGTACAGATTGTCCCGCAACAAATTAGCCCTCACGCAGCTTCGGTGGTCAAAAAATAAAGAAGTTCTGGCTCAGAATATGGCGATGCAAAATGTGCAATGTTTTCTAAAAGCGGGTAGTATCCGACACCATTTATCAGTGCGACACCGGCCACGCATCTATGAATTATTATTTATTTACCGCATTATTGTACCCTCTTATTATGCCCTGTTGCACTCCGCACAGATTACATATACCCCCACATTATAAACTGAAATACCAGTAAAACCCCAAACAGAAAAACTACCAAGCAAAACCAGCGCTCCAAAAGCAAAATGGCGTCCCTCCCTTCTGAGCCCTGCAGCGTGCCCAAACAGCAGTTTGTGTCCACATATATGGCATTGCCATACCCGAGAGAACACGTTTAACGTTCTATGAGGTATTTGTCTTCAGTGGCACAAACTGGGCACAACATATTGTGCACTAAAATGGCATATCAGTGGAAAATTGCAATATTCACACCATCCGCTGTGTATTAACCCCTTTGCGCACTATGACTTAATAGCACGACATGGTGCGGGGGTTGATGTATGGAGCGGGCTCACATGCTGAGCTCGCTCCATACGCTGCGGGTGTCGGCTGTGTATTACAGCTGACACCCGCGACTAACGGACAGGTACAGCGATCGTGCGGTTACAGAAGCCTGTAAAAATAACAATATACTGCAATACATTAGTATTGCAGCATATTGTACCCACGATCCAATGATCGTTGGTACGAGTCCCCTAAGGGGACTAATAAAATGTGTAGAAGAATTAAAGTTATTAGTAGTTAGAAAGAAAAAAGTTTAAAGTTAAAAAAAAAAAACCTTTTCCCATTTTTCTTCTAAAGTAATGTAAAAAAAATAAACAAAATTGGTATCGCTACGTCTGTAAAAGGCCGAACTATTACAATATACCATTACTTAACAGGCACGGTGAACACCGTAAAAAACTTAAATAATTTAAACCACCAAAATCGCTGTAGTTTTCGTTTTTACCGCACGGCGAAGGCTGTAAAAACGAAAACCCCAAAAAATGGAATCAGATTTTTTTCCTATATTCCTATATTTTCCTATTTTTTTTCAGTTTCCCAGTACTTTTTATGGCACTTTAAATGGTATCAATAGAAACTACAATTCCTCCCGCAAGAAATAAGCTCTTACATCACTCTACTGACGGAAAAAGAAAAAAGTTATGGCTCTTGGAAGGCGGGTAGTGAAAAACGAAAATAAGAAAGCAAAAAATGGATCAGTCCTGAAAGGGTTAATTCATTTCTAATTAAAAAAAATGCATGACCCCATGTGGGGTATTTCCGTACTCGGGAGAATTTGTTTTACAAAAATTGGTTGTTTATTTCTCCTTTATCCCTTGTGAAAATGAGAAAATTCAACATTTTAGTGGAAACAAATTGTGATATTAATTTTCTCCACCTAATTCTAATAAATTCTGCAAAAGACCCGTGGAGTCTAAATACTCACTTTACCCCTAGAAAAACTCTTAGAGGAGTGTTTCCAAAATGGGGTAACTTGGGGGGTTCCCACTGTTTTGGTCCCTCCAGGGCGTTGCAAACGCGACATGGCACCGAAAACAAATCCAGCAAAATCCGTGCTCCAAAATCCAAATGGTGCTCCTTCCCTTCTGAGCCCTGCTGTGGGTCCAATCAGCAGTTTATTACCACATATGGGATATTGCTGTAATCAGGAGACATTGCTTTACAAATGTTGTGATTTTCTTCATTATTCCTTGTAAATATTAAAAATGTCTGTTTTTTCAGAAAAAAAGTAGATTTTCATTTTTACAGACTAATTCTAATAAATTTAGCGAAAAACCTGTGCCATCAAAATGCTAACTATACACCTAGATAAATTCCTTGAGGGGTGTAGTTTCCAAAATGGGGTAACTTTTGGGGTGTTTCCACTGTTTTGGCACCACAAGACCTCTTCAAACCTGACAAGGTGCCTAAAATATATTCTAAAAAAGAGGCCCAAAATCTACTGGGTGCTCCTTTGCTTCTGAGGCCTGTGTTTCAGTCCATTATCACACTAGAGCCACATGTGGGATATTTCTAAAAACTGCAGAATCTGGGCAATAAATATTGAGTTGCATTTCTCTGGTAAAACCTTCTGTATTACAAAAATAAAATGTATTCGAAATGAATTTCAGCAAAAAAAATAAAATTTTTAAATTTCACCTCTACTTGCTTTAATTCCTGTGAAACACCTAAAGGGTTAAAACACTTTGTGAATGCTGATTCGAATACCTTGAGGGGTGCAGTTTTCAAAATGGGGTGACGTCTGGGAATTTTCTAATATATAAGGCCCTCAAAGCCACCTGAGAACTGAACTGGTCCCTGAAAAAATGGCCTTTTGAAATTTTCTTTAAAATATGAGAAATCGCTGCTAAAGTTCTAAGCCTTGTAACGTCCTAGAAAAATAAAAGGACGTTCAAAAAACGATGTAAACCTATGGGAAATGTTAACTAGTAACTATTTTGTGTGGTATTACTATCTGTTTTACAAGCAGATACGTTTAAATTTAGAAAATGCTAATTTTTGCAAATTTTTTCTAAATTGTGGTGTTTTTTTTTAGAAATAAATACCAAAATTATCGACAATTTTTTCACTAACAAAGTACAACATGTCACGAGAAAACAATCTCAGAATCGCTTGGATAGGTAAAAGCATTCCAACATTATTACCACATAAAGTAACACATGTGAGATTTGAAAAAAGCGGCTGGGTCTTGAAGGCCAAAACAGGCTGGGTCCTGAAGGGGTTAATAGACAACTGGGCGTGTTTTTACTTTTTACCAACTGGGCGTTGTAAAGAGAAGTGTATGACTCTGACCAATCAGTGACCAATCAGTGTCAAACACTTCTCATTGTTCCAGCCCATTGTTACAGTGTGATTGTGCAGTGAAAGAAGCTGGACCGGAACAATGAGAAGTGTATGACGCTGATTGGTCACTGATTGGTCAGCGTCATACACTTCTCTTCACAACGCCCAGTTGGTAAAAAGTAAAAACACGCCCAGTTGTCTATTAAGAAACGATTTAGCATAAATCTAAAATTGTTTATGACTTGGTCAAACATGATCGTTTTTCAAAATAAAAACCACTGCTGTTCTCTACATTACAGCGCCGATCAGATTATGTAGGAGATAGCGCACTTATAATCTGGTGACAGAGCCTCTTTAAGCGAAATTAAATCTATAGTTCAGCAAAACTTTAATCTACCATCTGATCCAATTTCCAGCACACAACTGCAATATTATGTGGAACTTCACAAGGCCTGGAGCAAGCAAGTGAGCAGAGACCACATGTTATATTGAGCTTTCATCTTAAAGGGGAACTAAAATTTCAGTGCTCGGGTGAGCGCTGAGCCACTTAGTTTCTGATTTGGCTTTTCTCGGAAAGCTGAACAATTGGTGTAAAGGCTCAATAAAACGTCCATGAGCCTCTACACCAATTGCTCGGCTTTCTGAGAAAATCCGATCAGAAACTAATCGGCTCAGCGCTTCTGCCGCTTCGTTTTAGCGATCGGTGGGGGTCCCAGTGATCAGAGTTTGCCGCCCTTACAAGGGCATTTAATATACCGTACTTTTCTATTCTGTTCTAGAATATCTACTAGTGCATAACCTTAGGTCTCATTGATGCAGGATTAAGGGAATTTCACTGTATTATTATTTTTATTAATTTTGTCATGTAGCAGAACTACAGTGTCTCAATAGCTGAAAGACATGAGAGAGACTGAAATTTAAAAACATCACTTATCCTTGTGGAGAACTAGTTTTTTTGTTTTTTTTGTTATTGTTTTTATATGTCTATATATTTTTTAAAGGGTTTCTCTTATCTACACAACTTTTTTTTTTTTTTTTAATTCCCTGTATAGAAAGTGGATCCCCCATTCGGGAAATGAGCGACATTGCTATAACAGACACAGCCCATAGACTGGCTCGGTTTCTGCAAAGTAAAAAAAAATTTCTAATTTTTTTTTTTTAATTTTATTTTGCAGTAGGTTTTATAAAAAAAAATCGAATAATAAATCATAATGGACTATAGCCATCTTTTGACCCCATTTATTTCTACGAGGCCCAAACTGATGCCAAAAGTCCGTCCTCCAGTCAGCTTCAGGGTTGAAAAACCTTGTTTGACCTATAGAAGCTGTGCGGGCAAAAAACTATTTCAGAACCACAGTAATTTGCAGTAAAACGTGTGGTTTTGCTGAGCGATAATTAGCCGTGCGGCAAAAAGATGCTGCCATTCAGCACTTTTCGTCTTAATCCGCTCCATTGTACTCTGTGGGAGGAATTTATTAAACACTGAACGCCAGTAGACTGGTTTGAAGTTAAAAAAAAGTCGCAAAACAGGCATGCTCCAAACTTTTTAACCTTTTTTCACCAATCACTTTTTTGCGTTTGCAGTGAAAGAAGCTGGGCTGGAACAATGAGGAGTGAATGACGCTGATTGGTCACTGATTGGTCAGCGTCATACACTGCTCTGTACAACACCCACTTGGTCAAAAGTAAAAACACTCCCAGTTGGTCATTAAGAAATCTAAAATTGCTCATAACTTGCTAAAAAATGATCGTTTTTCAAAATAAAAACCAATGTTATCTACATTACAGCGCCGATCAGATTATGTAGGAGATAGGGCATTTATAATCTGGTGACAGAGCCTTTTTAATCCTTGTACTGGACTGACGGCTTGGCCGACAGCAGCTTCTGTGTCCCTCTGACACCTCATTTAACCCTAATACTGATAAGATCAACTTAGATTTTATCAGTATTCTGAGTACATGAGATATCAGAGGCACACAGGAGCCGCTGTCAGCCTAGCCTGTCAGTCCAGCTGATTGATTCAGCTGAAAACGTCGTTCTGCAGCTCCTATGTACAGTGGATACATAGAAGCTGCAGTTCAGAAACTAAGCAACATTTTTAATAAAAGTACATTAGAACAGTGCTTAGTATCACAAATGACATACATTAAAATAAAAAGTTCTAGGTATCCTATTAAGGCCAGGATCTCACACGTGGTTTTAAGAAAGGGAGTCATAAATTGCATCAAAAACTGTGTGTGTGATCCTGGCCTAAAGCCCAGAATCTTAGCTGTTCTCCACTCTGCACAATAGAGAACAGTACCAAGCTTAAATCCCACCACTACGATGACCCTATTCCTATAAAAGCCATATGGATAGTGGTTATCCTAATAGGGCAACCCCTACAAGTATTGTTAACATTGGCTTGTTAATTCTATCATGATTTTATTTTTTTCATCTATAATTAGTTTACTAGAATGGGAAGGAACGTGTTATCATATACACTTCTCATTAAATATCTTGCCCTCTTTATGTTCAGATTTATTTGAAAAAAAGTCTTCGATAATCCTGTGATCTCATTGCCGATCATGTAGCAGAATATTCTTGACCTCTTTGTCCTTGTGGGAAAGCAATGCTGTTGAGTCGTTGTAAGTAATGTAGAGTAATCTATCATTAATAGCCTGTGGTTTATTAAGAGATAACTGTAGGTTCTCCCGTTGTTTCTTGTTAATCAATACTTGCAAATGTGTTTCAATGCAGGCAATTTCCAGGCTGATTTATTTTGTCTGTTTGTTTAAAAGAGCACATAAATGTAGATGATTATAAAGGAGCGCCACATTTATTTCCATATAAAACATAATCTAAATGAAGAGATGAAGTCTAGACCCACACTGAATGATTTCTGTTTCGTACAAAGCAAATAAAAAATAAGCTTTAATATGGTCTTGTGAGCGATTTGCTAGAACGGTTAAAACTTGTAAGTGCTGAATGTAATTGGTTGTCATTTAATATATGGCGGCTTTGAAGAGCGGTATGGAAATGTAGTAATTTGAGATGAATTCATGCTATACTGTTGGGTATTTCTTGAGAATAATTCTAGTCTACATTGCATTAATTTCGCATTTCGATGAAATGCTATCGCTGGATCTAGTGATTCACATATGTGATATCACGTGGGTGAGGATATAACGCGGGTGGGTTTATGATGTTTCCTGATTTATCTTTTAATGACGGAGTTTAGGCAGTGTGTGGTATTTATTTATTCAGTAATTTGTAAGGAAAATTAACCTATGTTGCAGCAGGTTTATCCGTAAGCCATCACTGCCTTATAGTTCTAACATGTTACACTGGGACCTAAAGACCCTTTTACAGAGGCAACTGATCGGCCACATAACCGATCATTCGAACTCTCTCGTTCCTGATCATTGCCCTGTTTGTCAGCTGATCGCATCTTTTATGCGGCTCAGATTTTTTTTTTTTTCGGCAACACATCTCCCCGTGTAAACAAGGGATGTGCTGCCAACAAGGTGAACCGCATACGGAGAAATAATCATATTGGCGATTTGTGCGTCCCCATCGTTGTAAATGCAGCAAACAAGCGCCATACATGTTTATCATCGATTGGTACGGTTCCAACAGGTTACTTATAAATTAATAAATGCTTGGTGCATAAATGTCTTGTATGACAATTCTATATAAATTAAGTAAATGTTATTCGGAAGACGCTTCTATTATGTGAATGTAATTCAAGAGTTTGCATACAAGTATTTATTACATAAAATGAGTAACTTGACATATTCATTGCATTTGTCATCTTGTAGTGATCTTCAATTATAGCCTGAATTATTATCTGGGGCTGCATTTACATTTCTATTGGTTGCTGCTACTTCTGGTTGACCGTTTGACCCCTTTAGGCCTCCTTCACACGCCCTTTTTATTCTGCTTGTACGAAGGCCAGGCGTTTCAAGCCAATTTTATGTCATTTTTTACATGCATTTTCAGTAGCGTTTTTTTGTATGATTTTGTATATCTTTTTTTTTTTTCCTGCCATTTTTAAATTTTTTTTTTTTTTTTTTTTTTTTTAGAGCATCAATGGTAAAAAACAAAATTGTATGTAGACATTTTTAAATTTCACTGTAGACTTTAAATCAACATCTGACTGCAGCGTTGTTGACCACAAAAAGTACCTGTAATCTCATCAAAGGTTGTGTTCAAACCTAGCAGAAATTAATTTCAAAGGGTAAAATCAGTGTAAAAATTCCACAACATATTTGTGCTTTTTTTTCACAATATGTGAGTGGGGTTTGTGGTGCATAATCCACCCCCTAAAAAAACGCCACAAATTCCCCACGTAGCCTTCTATAGTGGTCTTATCTTCTACTTTTGCTGCAGAGCAGTTTTTTTTGTTGGTTTTTTTCCCCCTATATCTGATTATTTTACAGTGCCTTGTGTACAGATTACAATTCATAGAATGCAAATCACCAGAGCAAACTCTGTACAGGCACTATACTAGCAAGGAATGCTGGAAGACTTCTACTGAGGAACCAGCAGCATTTTGCATACTGCTCTGGATGAAAATGGACTATAATGCAGGTAGTAATTTAGTATCAGTACAAAAAAAGTATTGCAATACATTTAGTTAACCCACTGTTTATGAAGCTACAATTTATACATTGGTGTAGAAGCAACAGGTTTAATAAAAGTATGTTAGAAAAGTGCTTCATATTACAAAATACATACATTAGTTCTTGGTAAACTAATAAAGCCAGGATCACACACCAATTTTTGATGCAGTTTTTTGCTCAGTTTTTTTTTTTGTGCTAGAACAGGAATAGACACCAATGAAAGGAGATGCATCAGTCTTTTCTTTACACTGTTCCTTTATTTTGGATCCACTTGTGGCTTTGGCCCAAAAAACTGAGCCGAGAACGGCATCAAAACTCTGTGTGTGTGATCCTGGCCTGTGTGTGCGTAGCTCAGTCGCTTGGCCTTGTTTCCACGTCGAAGGTATGGCTTTTTAGTTGCAATTCTTCCATGAAGTCCACTTCTGGCCAGACTTCTCTGAACAATAGATGGGTGTGCCTGGGTCCTACTAGTTTCTGCCAGTTCTAAGCTGATGGCACTGCTGGACATCTTATAATTTCGAAGGGAAGTAAGCATGATGTGACTGATCAGCTGCACTAAGTTTCCTTTTGCCGACCACTGCGTCTACTGTCCTCAATTTTGCCCGTTTCTTTGTGCTTCTTCAAAAGAGCTTGAACAGCACATCTTGAAACCCCAGTCTCCTTTGAAATCTTTGCCCGGGAGAGACCTTGCTGAGACAGTATAACTATCTTGTGTCTTGTTGCTGTGCTCAGCCTAGCCATGGTGGACCTGTGACATGAAACTGTCTTCCACAATCTCACCTTTGTAGCAGAGTTCGGCTGTTCCTCACTGAGTTTTAAGCCTTCTACACAGCAGTTTCTGTTACAGTTAATGACTGTGTTTCGAACTACATATAAAAATGATAAAATCACGGAACAGGCCATACTTACTCATAGTAAGTGTAGTTACTCATACTAAGTGTAGGTTGTAGTGCATTTTCTTCTGAAATACTGGGGAAAATTGGTAGTTCCAGACATTGTTTTGATGAAAAACGTACTTTGATTAAAAAGTTGATTGGAGAGGGAAAAATATATAGAGAAGTGCAGCAAATTAAAATGGCAAAGGCTCAGCCAATGATAACCTTTTAAGTGAAGCCAAGTTACCAGCAAGAACTCCCTACAAAGACCCGTTTTTGAAAAAAAGGCATGTCCTCAATAGGTTAAAATTTGCCAAGGAACACATTGACTGGCCCAAAGAGAAATGGCGCAACATTTTGTGGACTGATTAAAGCAAAGTTGTTGTTTTTGGGTCTAGTGGCCGCAGAACGTATGTCAGACGAACCCCCGAGCACTGAATTCAAGCCACAGTACGCTGTGAAGACAGTAAAGCATAGTGCTGCAAAAATCATGATATAGGGATGTTTCTCATACCGTGGTGTTGGGCCTATTTATCGCATACAAGGGATCATGGAGCAGTTTGAATATATTTAAAATAATTGAGACCATCATGTGGCCCTATGCCGAAGAAGAAATGCTCTTTAAAACACATCAGTAAGTGAACAAAATCTCGGTTACAGACAAAAGGGATTGAGGTAATGGGGTGGCCAGCCGAATCACTTGACCTCAATCCCTCCCATAGGGAACTTGTGGGGTGACTTAAAAAATGTGGTTTATGAGGCAAAACCCAAAAATGCGGAAGAACTGTGGAATGTCGTCCAATGTTCCTGGACTGGAATACCTGTTCAGAGGTGCCAGAAGTTGGTCGATTTCATGTAACACAGATGCCCAGCAGTTCTCAGAAAAACTGGTTATGTCACTAAATATTAGTTCAGTAAAGTGAAATCTGAAAAAAAACAAAAAACTGTTTATGCAATAAATTTGAGTTTTTAAAGAAAAATTCTGGCACTGCTATTCTTGTGAACAGCCTAATATTCCCTTTTTCTTTTACTTCCTGTAAAGGATTAACACAAAATGGATATATTTTGTTATTGTTTTGATTTGGAATTAAATGTGTTGTATTTCCAGTGCATTTGCATTTAGGAAATAAAAGTTGTTATAATGATTTTGCACTTTATTTGCTTTTTTTAAACTCGTTGCTATTTGGTTTTTTAAACGCTGCTGTGTGTATGTGTATGTATGTATGTATGTATGTATATATATATATATATATATATATATATGTGTGTGTGTTTGTGTGTATATATATATATATGTGTATATATATGTGTGTGCGTGTATAGATATATATGTGTGTGCGTGTATAGATATATATGTGTGTGTGTGTGTGTGTATATATATATATATATATATAAATATAAAAAATAGGATCACTTTATTCACCCCTTTGCGACGTTTCAGCCCTACTCCATGGGGCCTTTCTCTCTTGCTTGAGATAGGCCCCATGGAGTAGGGCTGAAATGTCGCAAAAGGGTGAATAAAGTGATCCTATTTTTTCACTACTGCTGGAGTGCGGTCTCGTATTTTGGAGTGTGTTGGTTATTTGGGACACTGGTCGTGTGTCTGAACAGGAACTTTTGCACCCCCTATACTGAAGGAACGGTGCTGCTTTTTCTTTGTTTTATATATGTGTATATATATATGTGTATATATATATATATTATATTATAATCTATAAGCAGGACTTTTACCCATGTGAAAAAGACAACAGGAAAGACATCTGTTCTGTGGAGATTCATTTTAAAATAGAATTCTCTTTCGTATGTGAAATATGGATTTTATATGAAAAAAAATCAAACAAGAAAAAAAGACCTGTATCGCCTAAACAAAAACTGGGCAGCAGAACAGAGATATTTTCTCAAAAATCTGTTACAATGTGCAATATTAAACATTCTGTTATAGCACTGTTTAACTGTTATGATTTCTAAAACCCGTAAGTGTGATTTTGAAAAAGAATTTAAATAAAAGGATAAAAAGAAACACTTTTTTTTTTTGGTCCTGTAGAATGTATGCCAATATTTTTTTGTACAAACATATTAAACTTTAAACATTAAATAAACTACCCATCTGGATCCAGACGCCAGTGTCTTTAACTTGTAGTAGACTGAACGGGGGTTCAAGGAAGCATTGTTTCTATGTTTACAGACGTTCGACTTTGTATTTATTTATTTTACCGTTTTAGACGTGTGTGTCAAATACAATGAGCATTCCATGAAATCTATTTCCTAGTTCTGTTACATTGTTCAAAATGCTAGAAATTAGAGCTGTGTTCCCGTTCTGTTTCTTTTGCGTTACTTCACATCTTTATCAGGCTTGGTACCTGCCTTATCTTACAAATTACTTGTAACTCTTCACTTTAGCTGAATTGCTTTTGTCCGTAATATTACTGTAAGATTTATTACGTAAGAAGGTACCAATGTGAGGACAAAAACATATTTCCACCATTATTCAAAAATATTTAAAGTTACTATCTGGCCCTCTATCAATCTATTTCAGATCTATCTTTATCTCTGTATATGTATATATCTAATAAAAATGCACACAACATTTCTATCTGCTGTTTATGTTATGTATATATTTTGTATCTTTATCGCTATAGTCCTTTCCGTATTCTGAAATATTGAGTGATTGGATAAAATCGGATTTTATACCCACGCCACTCGTAAATAAAACGATAGGAAATCATGTAGCAGTGATCATGGATGTAGGGTGGTCTAACCGTGCAGTTGTCACTCTTCCCTTGCCCCATACATGTGTAGTTCTCTTACCCCAGGCTCGGATTAAGAAAATGATTGCATTTCTCATCCGTGTGAATTGTAGAAATCCCTGCATGGTAAGTATTTTAAGGACAACCTCTCTCCAGGAAGACATTGCATCCTAAAATAAAATATCCAAAATAAAATGTAACTTTTCAAACATCAGAGGAGTCGTCCGTATTCGTGCCTGGTCACAATTCCAACTGCTGATGAAATGAGTAGACTGGTAAAGTCATGTCGCAGCTTCGTAGATCGTCAGAAGACGCAGTACGCAAATGCTTGTAAGATCAGGTGTATGTAAATAGAAATAGATGCTGTGTAACATCGGAGAGGATCACATTGTTGTGACAACACAACCACCATACAGAGCCTGGTAACATAGGGGAGACATCAATTCCGCTTTTACGAAAAATTTTCCATCTCCATTTTTTCAGAACGGACAGATTATTCTTTAATACAATGGTTTTGTGCTTTAGAACACCGGTTTTAAAAAAAAATCTATTATTGTGAAAAATAATTCCTATACTACCGTATTACATATGGTTTTAGGTTTTTTTTTTTCTTGTTGGTTAACCGCTTTGTGTAGTGAACATCTTTTAACAAACCTCGTCCATATCTCTTTTACTACGTTTTAATTTACCACTTGTTTTTTTCCCTCATCAAAGTCTATAAATTCACCTATTTTGGCTCAACTTGCAGCTTTGAACACACATTAAATTATTTCCCACCTTGTCTATAGTAACATTCTCTGATGTTGCTGTTGAAAAACATATTCTGGGCAGACGCGCAGGGAGAAAAAAAAAAAATCTGGTTCAAGCAGCATTTCTCTGTTGCCAGATATTTAGAATCTCGTTTTTTTATTTATTTTGTGACCTTTTATGAATTATTTTGTGCCATCTCGATTCCGCTTATTGCTTTTTTCTACCTTTAATTTACTTTGACTCCAGACTTCCATTCTTAACAAGCCGATATGTACATGAGGCTCCTCATAAACAGAGCGGTTATACGAGCAAACAGCTCTAATACAAAAACATGTCAGAAAGAAAGTGTATTATTTTCTTTGGCACCAGCAAAAAAGAATTGCACTTGGAAATGTTGTTCCCGATTGCACCAGTGGTTTGTACGTAATTTCAGTAATTTGATCGTCGCTGATGAAAAGCTGACAAGATTTCCACAGCGCCCCATTAGATAAAAGCAGCATGAAACCACAGGTTAATCTGCAAACAGATTTCCATGCTTATTACTCTAATGATTCCATCATATTTGATGTCGCAGGCAGCGAGCCGCTGCTCGGCAGCAACAGTGTGTGCTCCATTTTGATCTTTCTACTCATTAAATGATGTAATAATTTGACTGACCTCTGACCAGGTGAATATCTATTCATAATTGCATGTCATTCTGATGGGGAAATTACTTTCGAGAAACCAAAGTATTCATCCCGCTTCCCAAGTCCAAAAACTAACAAAAGAAATATTGCATTAATTTTCAAATGATGATATTACATTTAGCGCCTGGGCCCCATATATCAAAATCTGAGAACTGCTCAGTTACTATATGCGCTTAATCTTAATGGTATCTCTGGATGTCAAGGGCATGCAGGAAATTAAATCGGAAAGTGCAGATAGACCTAAGAAGACATTATCTCTTGATGATTGCAGTTTTGATAGGTATTTCAGTGAATTTCATTTTCACAGAATGCTAGAAGATGAGTTAGCCAGCAGATTTTCTCATTTTTCTTCCACATGATTTATGTGAGTTGAGTATAAAACTTTTTATGGGGAAGCAGTTACTGAAGATGAGAGGTAAATTAATGCACTGGGTTTCCATCTCGGCTCCATACACAAATGTCAGAGCTGTACGTACGTAATGGCTGCCATCATTATTCAGAGTTGTTTACATTCAAAATATGTAATGAAATCTGTTCAGAATAATGAGGGAAATAAAAGTTTAGAAAATTGTAAAGGTCATGAAGTTTGAGAAATGATGCAATGCTTCCAAAATAACATTTAGGCAATATAAATTACATTATTATGCACCAAGTCTGCATTATGTAGACATGAAGATGAAGTGCTTTGGACTAGTAAAATGCTGTTAGCGCTCTCTGAAGTATGAGAATGTGTAAAATATTTCTGATTTTCATATTCTCTGGATTTTTTTCGATTTTTTTTTTTATTTTTTTTTATTTTTTTCGTGCATAAAAGCTCAGAAGTTATCTCCTAGCTGCTATAGTGTCTTCAGCTTTAAATCTTACCCAGACGATTCAGCCAAGATGCCGCTGTCATCTAATTTCCTCCACTAATTGACGTGCCTTGACGAGGCTTTCTGTTGTAGCCACTGAGTTTATTTCGCTTCATAATGCTTTTTTTTTTTTTATTTGTTTAGAGATCATTTATATCCGTGGCCTAATATTTCCCACCCTCTTTAATTCAGCTCAATGAGGATGCACCTCAAATTAGAGCAGATTGTTGTTTTTTGTAGACTAATGGCGTTTTAGCTATTATTATTTTTTGAGGACATGGTGACCCTTATATTTAGAAGTTGATGATCGTTTTTGTGAATAGGCATGAAATGTGTTAACTTGTTGTGCTCATGTAATATGTAGTTTTGTTTTCTGATTTTGGCTGAATTTTTTGCAATCTATTTTAATAGTCAAATAGGACACTTTGACTTAATTGTTTATGGACTGGACCTGGAAGATTAGCTACTGCTTTTCTCTACAGAAAATACTCTACGTCTTTCATACAGACGTAGACGTTTTTAGTTAAATGTATCTACGATAATAGTTTTCGTTGATTCTCTGACATAAGTCATTTTATGAAACACTATAACCACAGTTGATCAAAGATGATGCATAATGGGGGGACCTTAAATAGTGTAAAACATGTTTCAACATCCTTCATGAAAAGTAAAAGTATGTAGCCATATAACATGCGATAACTAAGTTTCACCCAATGTTTTTTTTTTGTAAGAACATAAAATAACCTCTAACTTATTTCTTTGGTGAATCAAAAGATGCAATGAAGCCAAAATCCTGGTTCTCCAAGCCATTACTGTTTGTGCAGTGATTTACTGAACATAAGATTACAAGCTTATCCATATATCCAGGATACATAAATTTCCTGGACTTTTCCTCTCTTGCATTCGTCTTCATATTACAAACCGCATTACTTTTAGAACCCAGAAATCTAGATTAAAGCTGCTATTTATCTTCAGGATCACGATCCATATAAATATGTCTTGCTTTATCGTAACAACTAGTAGTAGTACTTTATATACTAACAGATTGGTATGAACGCTAATGGCTGTCTTGATATGAGTAACCTATTACTCTTTCCACAGAACCATTATTGATTTTACGTTTGTGGCCCAATTCCAGCGTGAAGCCTCCTGCACATGAGAATATCATAATGCACATTGTCCATAGTATCCTATGGGCCTCTTGAACCTCTGTGTGCTTCCAATGTTTATATGGAGGATATTTCTAAATGATTCCATAAGAATATATGGGGGGCAAAAAATTGTTGCTTGCTACATCATATGCCTTGTTATGGAACATGTATAGGTAGAATTTTTTATATATATATCCGGCATTCGTCCAAATTTCAAAAGTAAAAACGAAGTTTTATTTCATCAGATTAAAAGCACGTATGTTAAACAATCCTAGGAAGGACGCTTACGCATTTCGAACTGTGAAGTTCTTAGTCAGAGCAAAAGATCATATGTTAAACTTCCAGCTTTAAACACCTGTGGGTGGTACTCTTACATGGCCTGACGTGGGACGTGTAAACGAGCGTCGATCATCGAGACTGCTCATAGATCGGCGCTTGTTTGCTCCTGTCACAAGGAGCTAGTATGGGGACGATCGCTCGTTATTACGATCGCTCATCCCCCTACATTTCTATCATGTCGGCAGCAAGTCTCCCTGCATAGACAGGTAGATGTGCTGCCGACAACGATAATATTTTCGGCATTTAAAACTATATGATCAGCGTTTGCTAGTTCATAGGCTAATTGATGCCCTGTTTACATAGGGCAATTATCGGGGACACAGTTAATTGGCCAGTGTAAAAGGGCCCTTAGGTCCTGTTCACATCAGCGTTGGGCTTCGTTTTTGGCTTTCCGTTCATCTGTTCTGTCAGAGGAACAGACAAACAAAGTATTGTTTACATTTTCATTACCATTGATTTGAATGGTATTTTTTTCAGTTTACCTCTGTTCTGCTAGGTTTTGGTTTTCTTCACGGAAACAATAGTGCAGCAAAAATGTAGATTGCTGTGGATGTCTATAACTGAATTAACTGCATTTTTTTTGAAGATTCCGAAATCTGCAGCTTATCCGGCCTGTGGGAACATTACGCTAAGGCCGGATTCACACGAGCGTGTGCGTTTTGCTCGCGCAAAAAACGCTCCGTGTGTCAGCCGCGTATGATGCGTGGCTGAGTGATTTTCGCGCAGCCGCCAACATTATGACACTCTATGTTTGTAAACAGAAAAGCACGTGGTGCTTTTCTGTTTTCATTCATACTTTTTACTGCTGTTGCCTGAATCACGCGCGTCACACGGAAGTGATTTTCACGGGCCTCGCACGGACCTATGTTAGTCTATGGGGCCGTGCAGACTGTCCGTGAGTTTCACGCAGCGTGTGTCCGCTGCGTAAAACTCACGACATGTCCTATATTTGTGCGTCGTTCGCGCATCACGCACCCATTGAAGTTGCACGGACCTATTATACGTTCGTCTGAATAAGCCCTAAGGTTTTATGCAGATTGTAGAGAGTCACACTCCGTCCCATACAGAGCAAAATGGTGCCTCTGCATCTTATTACGGAGCTATTGTTTTCTAGAAGCAATATAAAGATACATTATTGTCCCCTATAAAAATATAAACAGCACTTGGTATTGGACCTGTTTACATTGCACAAATCACTTACAGTAGCATGCTGGCATTGTTTAGAAGTGGGCACTATTGTTTACTGGGGGCTATATTCTGGCACAGTTTATGTGGGGAGCTACTGCTCTGCCACTATTGTTAATAGTGGCTGTTTGGAATGATTTATGGGGGTGCTTTGATGGCATTCATTATGGAGATGCTCTGATGACAAGGTTTATGGGGGGGCTGGTGGCACTGTTCAAGAAATGCTGAGCAAAATGATTACAATGTACTATCAGTGCAAGAACTGAGGGATGCAAAACCTCAATGTAATTGACTAGCCCCTCAGGCTCTTCTCGAGGCATCAGACAGTGTTTATGTTTTGCTGTGTGTAAAGAGTGCAACATTGTAGGTCTACCTAAAACTCATTCGGCCTCATGCACACGAACGTATTTTTTTCCTCCTGTAAATACTGGCGTAAATACAGGTCCTTGGTCACACGTATTCGACCCGTATTGCACCAGTATTTACGGACCCGTGCCCGTAAATACGGGTCCGGTGTCACCCGTATTCCACCCGTATTTACGGGCAAGTTTTCGCTGCAAAATTGCACTGCACTAATCGGCAGCCCTTCTCTCTATCAGTGCAGGATAAAGAGAAGGGGCAGCCCTTTCTGCAGTAAAAGTAGCAGAAATTCATACTTACCCGGCCGTTGTCTTGGTGACGCGTCCCTCTTTTGACATCCAGCCCAACCTCCCTGGGTGACTCGGCAGTCCATGAGACCACTGCAGCCTGTGATTGGCTGCAGCCGTCACAAGGGCTGAAACGTCATCCCAGGAGGCCGGACTGGAGGAAGAAGCAGGGAGTTCTGGGTAAGTATGAATATCCTTTTTTTTTTTTTTTTTACAGGTTGATCTATATTGTGATCGGTAGTTTCTGTCCAGGGTGTGACAAAGTTACTGCCAATCGTTTAACTCTTTCAGCACCCTGGACAGTGACTATCCCCTGAGGTCGCCTAGCAACGCTCCCGTAATTACGGGTGCACACACGTAGTCACCCGTAATTACTGGAGCCCCATAGACTTCTATGGGCCTGCCCACGCCGTTACGGCCTGAAATAGGACATGTTCTATATTTTTCAACGGCACGGGCACCTTTCCGTAAGCATATGGGGAGGTACTTGTGGCCAATAGAAGTCCATGGGCCCATAAAAACGTGCCATAATTACGGCCATTTTTATGCTCGTGTGCATGGGGCCTAAAGGTAGGCAATTATTGTATGAATGTACCCTAAAATTGTTGCTCTCTGTTTTTGGGTTTTCTTGTGTTTTCATTTTAGTCTTTTTCTCCTTGGCTGCCAAGACATTTCTATTTACATCTTGTTTGCTATGTTGTACTTATACTGTTTATATTGATGATCGAGGATCGATGTTCACACTGCTGTTAGAGCCTCCGTCTTCAGCTCTACTGCATTTGATGGCAAAAAAGAAATGCAGCATGCAGCTCTATTTTTGCTATTAAAACGGTGGAAACCATGACTGCAACCCGACAGACCACATTATAAGTCAATGGGTGCCATTGGGTGCTGTTGGAAGTTGTCGTAGCAGATTCAGCACAGCATCGTAGCTTCCGTTCCACTGATATGAACAGATCCTTATTCTGTTTCTAGTAAGATGATTACTACTTTATTACATGTTAATTGTTAATATCCAGATTGCATTGTGATTCTGTGTACACGAATAGAACAAGGAGGAAAGAAAACCTAGACTAAAAGTCTCTTGCTTATAACTAAAAGAATAACACACAATCTTAACCATTAAAGTGTCCCTTTAAGGAAAAAACAATAGGTTGTGAAACCTGCAGTGTTCATTTGTCCAAGTTTTGAATGGTTTTAATGGTCAGAATTAAAAACTCTCCTAAAATGTGCATTCTTTCCCCATGTCTGGAAGAGGAAACAGGATTTGCTTGGGTTGAGATAAGTAGCTGTTGACTCGAGCTCTCAAGAAGTTAAGGGCTGTTGATAGATCAGCAACAAGTGCCTGTTTACTTAGGGAAACCGTGAGCGAGAGCTCTCACTTTACCATGTTAATTGTTAAGAAAACATGTCAAGAAGAGCGGCACTGTTCAACACTTTTAGGGCTTATACACACAGGCGCACGTGAGTGCAGGAAAAAGAGTCCATTAAATCGTGTTCATTTTCTCGTATGTGCTTTCAAAATCATTACTATTTACTGATAGATGTATGAAAAATTTTTGGGGTGAATCTTCATCTTCAGATATTCTGCATTACTGCCACTTTAGTCAAGCTTATTAAAGGGGTTGTCTGCTTTGGACAATCCCTATTTGTTAGGTGGCCTCTTTACAATGAACTGATCACAAAGTGTCCCCCTGCTGGGACTCCCAGCAATCAGCTGTAATCTATGGGAAAACCCTGCAATAAGTGTTCATTCCCCCCCCCCCCCAGCACCACCAGCGAGCCTACAGTCCAAAGTTAAAATTGTAATCTACAAAGCCAATATATAGTACATATACCTTGTGCCCTCCTTTTGAAAGCTGCTGTTCCATTCTTCCATTCTTGAGCCCAGTTTACCTGTCTACAAAATTGCCACCACAGTATAAGACTATATTATGCACAGCCTTTAGGAAGTCTGAGACATGCCCTCCCTGCCCTTTAGTGGAACAGTGCTGATGACGTCAGCGCTGTGTACAACCTGTCTGTCTTTCCTTGCAGATCTCCTTACAGAGCAGGGTCCGCATGGCAGGAGTTAGGACCGCATAAGAAGGCGAACCCTACAACAGAAAGGAGGAAAACAACAACAGTTGATGTCAGGAACAAGTATAAAATTTTCATTCATTCTTGTAACTATCACTGATAGAAGGGAAGTCACAGACCGGATGTGCACAGTACGAATGCCATCACCACTGGTCCATTAGAGGGCATATCTCAGACTCACGCTGTGCATAGGGTACTCTGAGACCATGGAGGCCATTATGTAGACCGGCAAACTGGGCGCCAGAACGGAGGAATGGCTACCGCAGCTTTGAAAAAGAGGGCACCATGTATGTGTACTATACATTGGCTATGTATAGTCAAACTTTCAATGTGGTCTGGAGGGTCGCTTTAAGCATTATACTGCGCCTATTCAAATCAATCGGTTGTCCATGTAATGCAAGACCAGACAGATCATACATAGTGAGAGACACTCTTTGTAACTGCTCTCCACTCTGGCCAAGAGATGAGGATCCTGAACCGGGGAACCCCCTCAATTAACTCCGGATTCCCTAATAGGGTTTATGGAAATGGTCTCTCAAAACTGGACAACCCCTTTAGGGTAGGAATACACACAGCGGATACACTGCAGGTTTTTAGCAACAGATTTCATTACGAAAAAACTGCAGCGTAGTACAGTAACCGCAGAGTGGATGAGCGGGATTTGAACAAATCTCATCCCCATGCAGCAAAAAAAATCTGCCGCAAAAAACGTTCATAAAGTGACCTGCGGTGCGTTTTTTTTTAATCCGTAGCATGGCAATTTATACTGTGGAATGGCTGATCTTTTGTTGTGGGTTTTCCCCTTTGAGTGCAATGGGGATGCAAAACCCGCAACAAAGAGCCATCATGAAGCTTCATTCAGATAATAGATCACTATGAAGCTGTTAGTTTGAGTCATTAGACCCGCAATCAGGCCGGGTCTTGTGACTGTAAAACGGGCGCTTAGATTTGGCCTAAAGGGTGCATTTACATAATTTTTTTTTTCCCAATGATTACAAAATTCACAACAAAAACTTCTCATTTAAATACACTTTAAATGAAACCTAAAAAAAAAGTATACATTTACTTAAAAAATTGACCAAAACAGCACGGTAGAAATGTGGCATGTGGACCACCTCTGTACCTTGGAAATATAAATAACTGCCTGGGAATGGTGGGATGATGCAGAAAGCTAACAGCAAAGTTAAACCTGCATTGATAGGTTAAGTGATGTGAGGAAAAAAATACTATAGTTTAGTTACTTTAAGAAACCTTTTGGGTCCTGGCATTCATGTGGATGTTACTTTGACATATACCACCTACCTAAACATTGTTGCAGAGCAAGTACACCCCTTCATGGCAACGATCTCCCCTGATCACAGTGGCGATTTTCAGCTGAATAATTGGCTTTTGACACATTGCAAACATTGTTCAGGAATGATCGAGTTCATGGTGTTGACTTGGCCTCCAAATTCCCCAGATCTCAATCTGATCGAGCATCTGTGGGATGTTCTAGAAAAGCCAGTCTGATCTATGGAGGCCCCAACTCGAAGCTTACAGGACTTCAAGGATCTACTGTTAATGTCTTGGTGCCAGATACCACAGGGCACCTTCAGAGGTCTTGTGGAGTCCATGCCTAGATGGGTCAGGGCTGTTTTGCAGCAGGAGTGGGATCTACTCAATATTAGGCAGGTAGTTTTAATGTTATGGCTGATCAGTGTATATAATGTTGTTTTTTCTTATTACCTGAAGTTTCACTGTCTGGACAGCTTTATCGTATCTGTAGATAAAATAAGTCATGCCGAGCGTTCTATAACCTTTTTACATGTCTCTTGGCAGTTTGTGTAAGCGCTGTTTTAATCATTTAGGTGTATATGCAAATTTGTGACATGGGTTTTGGTTTTCACAATGGAATGATCTCTGTTCTGTTGGATTTGTGTCCGCATATGTAAAATATATGTGGCATTTTAACAGGATAATAATTTCCACTGAACAGGATTTGCCTCTGGTGTATTTTTATATATGAAATAGAATTTATATCCCTTTTATTGGATTTTATTTTACACACTAGGTGACCCTTGTACCATGTTAAAGATTTTGTGAAACTGCATGTGATGTGCAGATATAACTGATTTTATTAAATCGCTGAGGTTTGTCGTTTTCTAAATTGTGTTTTCCGGCTTTACTGCATTTTTCTTTTTTTGCACAAATCTGATACCCGGCTAGCATTGAAGGCACCTGCAGCTTATCCTTTATTAAATTATATTTTATACATGATACACGTCTTGGAAGAAGTTTTTATTTATTATGACCAACCTAATAGAGCACCCGTAGGATTTAGCAATTCTCATTAATTTAATTGGTTAAATAAACAGGTCAACACGGCTGCTGGTTCCTTCAGGACCTTGGTTGGGTTCTGCCTTTTAGATTTTCTCACATTTCTTATTGACTACATGGATTTCAGTGTGGCAGCACACCCTATACTAGATACACCATCTGCATGACCCTAATGAAGAATGATCCTGCTGAAATACCCTAAGCCGGATTCCCACGAGCGTATTCGGTCCGTGATATACGGACCATTTGCCGGCTGTATTTCCCTGACCGATCACACTGCTGGGAGCCGGGCTCTTATTGTCCTAGTTATCTATGACATTAGGAGTCCCTGCTTCGCTGCGGGAAAACCGTCCCACACTGTAATCATGTTTTCAGTACGGGACAGTTTTCCGCAGCGAGGCAAGGACTCCTAGTGTCATAGATAACTATGACGATAGGAGCCCGGCTCCCTGCAGTGTGTTCGGTCCTGGAAATACTTCCGGCAAATGGTCCGTATATCACGGACCGAATACGCTTGTGTGAATCCGGCCTTATAATCCCTCTCTGGCATGGACTTGACCTTGGCTTTTGTGTTTGGTCATATTGCTACTTTCGAGCCCCCCCCCCCCCCCCCCCCCAAGTTTGTGGATATGTGACTCCTAATGATGGAATTCCAAGGTGTGTCTCTTTCCTCTGCAAAACATGTGCAAAAGTGTGTGTGTGTGTGTGTGTATAGCGCCTTAACCCCATATAACACTTTTTGGTTATTTATGCCCAAGATAACGCTAATATTAACTACTACTACTTTTTCATTTGGTTATTTTTATGTGCTTTATATCTATTTTCTTTAAGGACCGGCCCACCAGTTATGTGTATGGGGGTTTCCCTACTCTGCCCTGATGGCAGATGTCAGGGGAGAGGATGGATTTGGCTGGAGATAAGCTGCTGCTTTAGGTGACTGGTTACGGCTTATTCCCCTCTCCTCATTGAAAATGCATTTAAGCTTTGTGGTGCCAAATGCGCATGTGTATGAGGGAAGTCGAGAGGAATAGTTCCCGGCCGCACAAGCATTCGGCTGACCGCTATTCTAATTAGTCTGGTCAGCTCTATAGGGAGAGGATCCCAAGTGTAGGAACCTATCTATTACATCCATATGGCCCCGTTCTCATTTAGCCGGCATAGTTTTCCTCTGGCGTGGTACAGAAATGCTGCAGGGAAACTGATGCCAGGACTAGTCCCATTCTTTCCTATTGGAACAGTTCTGGCGTTAGTTTCATTAGTTGTAATGCCTGAAGTCTATCTTACCGGACAGAAAAACCTTGCATGTAGCGCCTCCTGACTGGCGGTGCACAAAATGTAATCCGTTATGTTCAGATCAGGCTAAAAACAACTTGCCTGATGCAATTGCTATATGTTAACCCAGCCTAAGTAATATGGACAGGCTTTGTCCAGATAGAACCCTTTTAAAATTATGCAGAGTACTGTATAAAAACTAAATGAATAAACAGACGCATGCACTATATAAATGTGACATACGGAGTCCAGGCTTATTCATAATGCCAACTAGTCTCTGACCGCTTCTCTGCATGCACTCTAATAAAGAGGTCATGAGGCTGGTGAGCAGTACAACCCCCTAGCTCATGAGGGTTCAGTCACCCGCTGCAGATTTTGTTGCAGAAATGGGGCTGTTTCTGCAGCAGTTGTATGGATTTCTGCAGGTTCAATTCAGATAAATGGAACGGTTTTTCAGTCTCAGAGAATTTTTGCAACAAAATCTGCTGGGTGTGACTGCATCCCAATAAGTAAGACTCCCAGCGGTAACATTCATTTACAATAGTGCATACATTTGTATATTCTGGTTTTTTTTTTGTTGGTTTTTTTAAACAGTTCATTGTAATAATATTGTTCTACAGCATCCTACTCGGCATAATTTGTCCTGTAATATTGCCCATGTATAGGGCAGGATGAAATCCGAATTATTTTAGTGGAAAATACAACTTCAAAGATTGACCAATTTTTAACCAACCTATAGTCCGGTGGTTTACGGAGTGGTTTCATCCTGCTATGTTATTGAACCATCTAGTATCTTAGTAGTATTTTAACGGTATACCACTCTTTGGTTTTGTTTTCTCGACATGAATGGAGCCCTCTCTTTGCTTACTACTCAAGATTTTTTCTTTTATTCTTTCATGGTTTATTTTTCTAAAATGTGTGTGTATATATACATATAGATATAATTTTTGTATTTAACAATATTTTATATTGTTTGTGAATTGAATTTTTTTTAAATTCTATTACACACTTCCTTCTTATAATATTTATGTGTGTCGATCACACACGACCCCCTTCATCCATTAATTTTTGTCTTGGTCAGTTCTTAATTTGCAGTAGAGAGCAATTCGGTTCAGTTTATTCTATGTTCTATTTGTGCCTTTTTGGATATAGCCAGCGAATGTTTATCTGTTCAATTTATGCTTATTTTTTTTAAAGTGAAACTTCAGCAAATCTTTATAATAAGTAAAGTTTACCTACTACGGTCATACAACATACCAGGACCATTAATTATTTGACTCTAGTCCCTTAAATGCAAGTTTCTAAGGTGCTTTGTACACTATAGGTCAATAACACCACAGACAAGAATAACTACTGCTGCAGGTTACTGGGTTGTATTGTAAAAGTTGCCAAAATGACGCCCCCTTTTCTGACATCCGTCCGTGCTTTGCAGTTATTGGTTGAAGCTGCACCACACTGACATCCCGCTATACCCTGCCCGTGCATGCACTTTGCGCATAAAACAGAGAGCTCTATTCCTTATTTTAGCATCGTTTGAAAGGGAGAAGAGCGCTTCTCAGTATTATCAATGTTATATGCTGCATGCTTGCAGGGGGCCGTCTAAGCAGGAAGTCTGTGAAGTGCAGCTTCAGCCCATAACTGCAGAGCACTTAGTGATATCTGAGAAGAGGACCTCATTTTGTCAACTTCTACTGTACAGCCCACTAACACTCAGCAGTATCGGATGTGTCCCAGAATCGACAATTATCACCTATTCACAGGACCTATAGTCTAGAAAGAAATTTGTGAACTTGCATTTGCTGGGCCAGAGTGAAAGATATAATGGCTCTGGTATATAAAATTACCCTAGCAGGTCTATTTTAATAATTCTAATAAAATCACACTAATTTAATGTTTTACATTATTTTACTGTTTGACATATATATTTTTTTTATCTATAACTTATTACCTCATATTTTCTCATCAAACTTGTAGTATATTCGCTAGTATTGTATTTCTTTAAAGGGGAGGTTCACCTTTAAAGATCTTCTGATATGCCACCGAGACCGATCAGAAAAAGTCATTTGTAAGGATTTGTGCCTTTGTGCGGTCCGCTTTACCCTTTAAGGCCTTATTCACACGAACGTGTTATACGTCTGTGCTACGCGCGTGATTTTCACGCGCGTCGCACGGACCTATGTAAGTGAATGGGGCCGTTCAGACTGTCAGTGATTTTTCACACAGCGTATGTTCGCTGCGTAAAACTCACGACATGTCCTATACTTGCCCGTGTTTCGCGCAGCACGCACCCATTGAAGTCAATGGGTGCGTGCATATCGCGCTCGGCACACGGAAGCCCTTCCGGGTGCCGCGCGTGATTCGCGCATCAGTAGTAAAAAGAATGAAAACTGACACGTCCGTGTGAAGAAGGCCTAAGTTTGTGACCACCATGCAATCCCCTTGTAATAGGGGATTTCCAACTACTGATCTCTGAGTCAGAATGCAAATGGGCACACTTGGAGTGCCGTGGCCTCTTCACTCTAGTGATCGGTGGGGTTCACAACTGTCCTCCACTGATGACATCATCTTACATGTACCAATCAATTGCAGCATTGTTTTAACCCTATGACCAGATTGTCTTGTTCTTAAATGACCAAACTGTATTTTGTGCACGTGGTTTAACGGCCCTAGACTTTTTTTCCATTGGCGTAGCTGTATGAGGGCTGGCTTGTTTGAGGGGTAAGTGTTATTTTCAATGACACCATTTTGTGGTAGAATGTTTTGATTAACTTTTACCAACTTGTTTGGGGGCATATTTTTTTTTTTATGCAATTATTCTATGGGTCAGTACAGTTATAGTATTACCAAATATGTATAGGTTTTTTTTAGGTTTTAATAAATTGTGCACAATAAAACCCTTTTTTTTTAATTTTTATTCATTTGTTTTTGTCTCACCACGTTCAAAGAGCCATAACTATTTAATTTCCGTCAATGAAGCTGTGTATATGGGTCTGTTTTTTTTTTTTTTTGCGGGATGGATAATTTTATTTACTTTTATTTACGATATTTTGGGACACAAGGATAATAGCAGTTCCGCCGTTATTTTTTCCGAGTTTTTTTGTTTTATGTTGTCCATTGTGCAGTTAATGTGTTAACTTTATTATATGAGTCGTTCCGATCGTGGCAATACCGTGTGTGTGTGTGTGTGTGTGTGTGTGTGTGTGTGTGTGTGTGTGTGTGTATAGATATATTATATTTTTTTTAAACATTTTTTAACACTTACAAAATTAAACCACTTTTTATGGAGAAAAAAATAATTTTATGTGAATTCTATTTTTAAATCTTTATTTTACTTTAATTACTAGGGGACTGCACAAAGCGACTGTTTGATCGCTAATATAATGTTTCTGTTTTCTGGCTGCCATGGGGGCCTGCAATCGCATATATATATATATATATATATATATATATATATTTCTTTTTTTTGCCATGTCAGCGATTGCCTCTATTCACTACACAGCCCTCATCGAGTGTCAGCTGTAATAGGGAAGACAGAAGCGCTTACAAACCGATTTCAATCTTCCCTTCGGGGTACCCAGCTATCTCTAGGTTGCTGGAGCTTTCACGTAAAACTATTTGGGATTTATTACTGCATTACTTTTAAGAGCAAGTTATCCAGCACCCATATAACCAGGCCAGTCACTGGATCGAATTTTCAATTAAAGTTGATGACTGAGTTATTAAGGGGGTAAATACTCTTTCACATAGATGATATTGATGTTTGGTTAATTTTGTTTCTCTAAGAGAATGTTCACACTAGGCAAATCCGCTGTAGATTTTGAAGATAATCCACTACAGAAATGAGCAGCTGAAACTCTATCTGCTGCGGGTTGAAATGTGGATCCACCTGTGAATTAGCTCCATTGAGTCTGATAGAGAAAACGTATGCCTCCAGATAAAATCGGAGGCATAGGGAGAAACAGAGGGCTCAGGCACCTTTGTGGCAGCCCCATTATAACTCTACAAAACGGAGACCTAATACGGCCGTGTGCATGAGCCCTTAGGCTTTATTGAAGTGGAGGCATAAGATGGTACATCATGGCCGGATAGATCAAGAAGTAAGGGAGCTGTAATACACCCGTGTGCATGAGGCCTGATTAATGGCGTAATAATTCATAATTCACGTCGGTTTCCCTTTGTCTAAAAGAATTTTGTTTTGAGACTAGAAACCATTGAGTGTGACAAATATGCAATAATAGCAGACATCTGGAAGGGGTAAATATTTTTTCTAGCACATCACCTAATCACAAATGTTCTTTATTTTTTATGTATTGTATGTTGTCATTTTTTGTACTATCTCTTTGCCTCTAAGAGGTGTTAGTTTTAATATGGCATAGTTTTATTTGTTTATATTGCAGTCTTCAGTTCTATATAGTATTTAACTTTTGGTTAACTGCTTTAAATTTCCATACTATAGACGAAGATAAGCTTTAGATTAAAGCCAGGAAAAAAAGGTACATTCTGCTGGCAGTATTTTACACAAACGAGGAACATGTACTATCATATCGTTCTGTTGGCTTTTGAAGTTTAACTTTAAAATGTTTTATATGTGGATGGCAATATATATATTTATGTAAAAAGATATTATATTTTCTGGAGCCTTTATAACATAAGACTTCTCGAACAGCTCACGGACTCTGCAATATTTCAAAGGCATCTCAAGGCCAAAGAAAATTTGTTGTTTAAACTTTATTTCACTGTCATTGTGTTCACCAGCTTCTCTTCATATCCAGTGCAGCCATTTTTTTTATTATTTTTTTCAAAGGCATCACATTGGCGGTAGTACACAACTATAAACCTGCTATGGCTCATATATATATATATATATATATATATATATATATACATATACATACATACACGCTGATGTGTTCAGAGCCCCAAATTCCCCCTCCTTCCCACAGGCATAGAGATAAAGGGGTTTTCCCCACTTAAGACATTGATATAATTCATGGATATGCCATCTATGTCCGATTTGTAGGTCCAACTGCTGTGACCAAAGCGGAAACTGCCGTGCTCCTTTGGCTCCTGTCAGGACTACTTTTGAGAGAGTCTTCAATGTTGGCTATTGACTGTAAAGGGCCAGCCATGTGGCCTCAAACAATCAGAGCCGACTGGAGCCAGTCAGGGGGCACTGTGGCCGGACCCCCACCTTTTAGACATTTATGGCATGTCTATTGACCTGAAGCCACCACTAGGGAGAGCATAGGATTTATACAGCCACTGTTAACTTAACTGGGAGCTGCATAAAGAAAGCCAGAGTTTTATCCTCTAAATATATGGCAGCGTAGCATGGGGACAGATCTGCTCTACCAAAACAAAACGACTATGCCGTTTGACCCATAGAGTTTAATAAAAAATACAGCGGATCATAGTTATGATGGTAAGAAGTCTGCTGTAGTCCCCCGTCCCCGCCGCCTTTCCTGCTCCCCTTACCAGTGACTGACTAGGTGCCATGTATACATGCAGACGCAATTCAGCTATGACTCATGAATACTCATAACTATGAGTCCGTTGTATTCCTTAGTAGTCTGTCAGCCAAACGGCAAAACCTTCTTTGCACCCTTTAGCCCAATACTAGAGCGGACCTGTCCCCATACTATGTTTCTCTATTCGCTTTCCATATGACTATGAGAAAGGTAGCAGGGAATTTGGAGCTCTAACCACTTTGCTGATAAATGTCACCATATATCTTTAGTTTACTGCCTCTAGAACTGTCATATCTGTTATGCCTTTTAGTATACATGAGAATTTTTTTTTTTTTAAATTCCCTATCTCTTTGTTTTGTTATTTGGACTTGAAGTTACAGACCTGAAGTATACATCTTCTGTATTGAAAGTGTTCTATAAGGACATAGGAGTAGAAATACTGCAAGTTTTGGACCTGTAACTTCAAACACTTTTAACTAAACAGAGAAGTAAGATCTTAATAAAGCATTTTTATATTTTTTCATGTATACTAAAGGGTATAGAAGACTACTGGCCCGCATAAAAAAGTCTATAGGTGTGTATATTTTTTTATAACATAACGTATATATTATTTGCATTAAACGTAAGCGGAGCCCACCACTCGTAGTACTGTATTAACTTCACTTTTCTTGCTAATTTTGATCTATTATAAAAAAAATTATCTAAATAATTGGTTTCATTGTAGATCTCTACTGATGGGTGCTGTTCAATATTCTGAATAATTTTCAATGACCTGTACAAGCAGTGCAACGTTTTTCTAAAAGTTCAAATAAGTAACATTAGTTCAGAGGTTATCCAGTATATTTTCCAGCAAATTAAGACCTATCTGTATTACAATTGTTTTTTTTTTTTTTTTATTGTGCTTTTTTTTGTTTGATTTAGTAGAATGTAGGTAATTAAGCTTTATTAAAGTTTTCACTGGTTGATTTTCAGGTGGACAAAATCACACAAATAACTAAATGAATGAAATGATGATGTTGTTCTGCCGGATTCATTGCATTTCTTAAGCAGATAATTACTAGTAAGAGAGGCGTGCAGTCATTTACATTGGATAGAAGTAAGAGCATCCCAACAATTAAATGGAATAGTGGCAGCATGGGTTGGGGCTAAAAAATAGGGAGGCTGCCTAATAGTCAATGTCTTTTCAAATACTGGATATTGCATAGAAATGAGGAGGGATATGTTCTTTTCGGGATGTTTTGGTCTATCTCAGTGCTGTGTCTTCTGTATAAAACACTATGCCTTTGATTAGTACCATAATGTATGGTAAATATGCTTTTTGTCTTTGTTTTTAGTCTCCTGCTGAACAGGCCAAAGCAACGCTGCAGATGGTTCTCCAAGCTGCTGGTGAGTGATGGGAGATGAAGGTTTACATTTGTGAGACTGAAATAATTACCGAGCAGAAACGACATTCTGAAACACACCTCATTATAAGGCTGTATTATGCACTGGCACGGCTGCAAAGTCGATTTCTATCATTATTTTAAAAAGAAAAGAAACTCATTTACAAGAACAATCACAAACGAAAGTAACAATTATTTCTGCTCTTTTTGGTATAGCAATTATTATATAGGCTGAAATATACACGATAAGTTGATGATCAATTTCACAACTTGAAAGAGTGAGTAACTTATCTCAGGTCACATGCGGTGTAAAATGGCTATCGAGGGATACGAGACCCTTCTCATTATTAGTACCTACTGTCTGTAGCAGGTCTGACCTAGAAGGAAATATGGATGTTTGTCATAAAGATCGGAGCAGATGTTTATGAAAATACTTACCAAGGAGTGTGTAGAGAGATTTGTAAAACATCTCCGTAACCTATAGCAGCCATGTGGTTGTTGTGGACAGTGGCATAGCTATAGGGGGTGCAGAGGTAGCAGTTGTACCCATGCAATGGTGCCTCAGGGGCTCAAATGCCCGCTCTGCCACTTAAGAAGACACCAGTATTGTAAATGGCACGTGGTAAGCGGTGGGCCCTGTTATAAAGTTTAATTGGCTATAATATACCTTTCTTGGCAAACTAGGTGACCCTGAGTATGGTTGTATTACACCTCCCAAAAAGTTGTCACACCGCTTTCCCAGACCTGTGGATGCCAAATTTGCCACGTTATATTGCCTGCCCTTATGTAACTGCATAATGAGGCAGTTTTCATTGTCTGAGAATGCCAGGGTATAACCTGCACAGAGCTGAGATGACAGACCTATCCTGTTGCCTCTTCTGGAATATAGAAAGAAACCGATATAACTAGGCAATAAATAAATAGGATTTTTAATAACGTGCAGAAGAGGCCCTGTGGTAGCGTTCTTTAACACGTTACAAATATTGTTATTCATTGTATATTAGTCATTATTTCAGGAGTCACATCTATTTAAAATCGCACACAAAAGGTATAATAAAGCCAGCATAAAACAGTCTTTTCTGATGACTTCACTTATATCCATGGCTAATAAATCAATTGTTTTATTTAATTGCACTGCGGTTAGTTTTGTATGTATTGAATTGTCATGATGATAATAATACATTTAATTACCTATGCATTGGTAAATGCTTTATTAGTGACACTCAGAGACTTTGCTGTGCCTGGTTATCGTATGTATATGTGCCCTTTTTTTCCCACTAACTGAACAGGACCGAATGATGGACGAGCTTTTGAATATCCATTTCTCATCTGCTTGCTATTGGTTAGCATCAGTTGCATTCAGTTATGCAATAACTGCAACGTGCACATGATTGTATTTTGGAGCCATACATATCATCGTATAAAAACAAGCTACACATTTTTTTTGTATATAAAAAAAAACCAAAAAAAAACATGCTAGTACATTGAATGTTGTATATCGGACCCGGTTTACCCCTAGAAGCAGTTTTCAGTGCTTTTAGGGAAAATAAGGAATCAGTCCAAGATACAGCACACCTACGTCACTATGCTGCCTGCAATAAGGTGCACAATATGGTTACATACTGCACACTGCATTACGAGCCAAATAAACAGTTGCGTCCAATTTTTCTTGTAGCTCAGTACATTCCTGAATGTTTTCGATCGAAGTACCGAACATTTTCTTTTTCAAATTTCATACAGTACTCTACTCTTAAGTGCAGTAAATTTCAGTTTAACCATGTCCAAGTTCTTACAGTTAACGTACATTGTTAAAAAAAAGGCGAATGGATATATTATCTGCTCACTCACACTCTAGTCTCTTCTCCCATTTACTTCCTTCATACCTTTTGAAAATTAGTTTATTACAGTTGAATAAACCAATTGTATTATTTTTTTATTTTTTAAATCGCAGTTAAAGTGAGATTGTGTATTGGTAGCTCTAGAAAATATTCCCTTCTTTTCCAATAAAGTTTCCAAATAGCGTTATATTTCTCAGTTTCAAATATATGCATTATTCTCCATATCTTTAATATGCTTTTGAAGCGTATAATTATAAAATAGATGTGACAGCCCAGCCCTCAAAAAGAACAATTTGTTTATTCTTCACATAGCTGTCACCCCTGATTTCTCTAATTTAACACCTTGAAATGTATTAAAAATACAATGAGATATATATCATTTTGGCCTCAGTGCTTTAGATTTTAAGCAATGTTTAAAAATATTTTGACACTTTAATGCTTAAAAACAATCTCAAGTTAGGACTGTAGATTTATTTAGCTAGATTCTACGCGGTGTGTACATATGTGTGTGTATATATACAAATCTATAAACACAAGTTTGAACAGCACATTCCAACAAATAAAACAAAATGTGTATACAGGTGCAAGAACGCATGTGACTGCAAATTTATACAGCACACAAGAAAATGGCGACAGCACACTGCAAACACTGATGCCACCTAAGTCACTAAATATAAAATAAATATGCATTACTTCTAAATCTACTTACAATAGGGAGGTTCTTAGCGCACATTTTGATCAAATTGTGTGAGCCCACCTGCCACAACAAGACGACCTGTATGTGCAGCGTTCTTCAATATTTAGTTTTGTTTTTTTAATTATTCAATAATTCATTTAAAGAGGGCTTTGAACTTTACCTAAACAGAAGCGCTGATATTGGACAAAAAAAATATGATCTGTAAATATTGAGCCATTTGCCAGTCCATTTAGGTGGTTTGGGTTCAAGTGCGAATTGTATTAGAGAATTAGGCCCCTGTTTCTGCACATATTATTTTGCTGAATTCACACAAAGTAGAAGTGGTAGCCATTTCTAAATGTTCTCTTGGCTTCTTACCTTGCCAGCGCATATAACAGACTTGCTCTTTGTATGTCTTCACAATGCAGGCCATTTTTATATTGTTTGCTTGTTTGTATTTAGCTTCTAACTAGTACATTTAGTAAAGATTAAGGCCTCATGCACACGACCGTATTTTTTCCCACCCGTAAATACTGGCGTAAATACGGGTCCGGTGTCACACGTATTCCACCCGTTTTGCACCAGTATTTACGAACCCGTGCTCGTAAATATGGGTCCGGTGTCACACGTATTCCACCCGTATTTACGAGCACGTTTTTGGCGGCAAAATAGCACTGCACTAATCGGCAGCCCCTTCTCTCTATCAGTGCAGGATAGAGAGAAGGGACAGCCCTTTCTGTAATAAAAGTTAAAGAAATTCATACTTACCCGGCCGTTGTCTTGGTGACGCGTCCCTCTCTTCACATCCAGCCCGACATCCCTGGATGACGCGGCAGTCCATGTGACCGCTGCAGCCTGTGATTGACCTGTGATTGGCTGCAGCGGTCACATGGCCTGAAACGTCATCCAGGACGTCGGGCCGGATGTCGAGAGAGACGCGTCACCAAGGCAACGGGCGGGAGACCGGACTGGAGGAAGCAGGAAGTTGTCGGTAAGTATGAACGTCTTTTATTTTTATTTTTTACAGGTTTATACTGATCGGTAGTCACTGTCCAGGGTGCTGAAAGAGTTACTGCCGATCAGTTAACTCTTTCAGCTCCCTGGACAGTGACTATTTACTGACGTCGCTTAGCAACGCTGCCGTAATGACGGGTGCACACATGTAGCCACCCGTTATTACGAGAGCTCCATAGACTTCTATGGACTGTCCGTGCCGTTATTACGGCCAGAAATAGGACATGTTCTATCTTTTTTAACGGAACGGGCACCTTCCCGTGAGAAAACGGGAAGGCACCCGTCGCCAATAGAAGTCTATGAGCCCGTTATTACGGGTCGTGATTACGACCCGTAATAACGGGAGTTTTTACGGTCGTGTGCATGAGGCCTTAGCTAATGTAGTACAGGTAGTAGTAACAGGAACTTATTATATACAACTATCGTCAAAAATATTAAAACCACCTGCCTTATATTGTGTAGGTCCCCTTCATGCCGCCAAAACAGTTCTGACCCATTAAGGCATGGACTCCTCAAGGCCACTGAAGATGTCCTGTGGTATCTGGCACCAAGATGTTAGCAGCAGTTCCTTTAAGTTGTGAGGTGGGGTCTCAATAGATTGGACTTATTTTTTCAGCACATGCCACAGATGCTCAATCAGATTAAGATCTGAGAAATCTTGGAGGCCAAGTCAGCATCTTGAACTCTTTCTCCTGTTCCTCAAACCATTCCTGAAAAATGTTTGCGGTGTGGCAATGAGCGTTATTCTGAAAGAGGCCACTGTCATTAGGGAATACTGTTACCATGATGGGGTGTACTTGGTTTGCAACAATGTTTAGGTAGAGGGTACGTATCAAAGTAAAAATAACATGAACCCAAGGTTTCCCAGCACAGTATTGCCCAGAGCATCACGCTGCCTCTGCCAGCTTGTCTACTTCCCATAGTGCATCCTGGTACCATCTCTTTCCCAGGTAAGCAATGCACATGCATCTGGCGGTCCCCATGAATGTAAAAAAAAAAAATGTGATTTAGACTAGCCCATCTTCTTCAATTATACCATGGTCCAGTTCTGATTCTCACCGCCCATTGCAGGGGCTTTCAGTGGTCGACACAGTTCAGCTTGGGCACTCTGACCAGTCTGTGGCTATGCAGACCCAAACGCAGCAAGCTGTGATGCACTTTGTGCTCTAAACCCTTTCTATCATATGCCAAGATTAACTTTTTGATCAATTTGTACTACAGTAACTCTTTTATGTGGGATTGGACCAGACTGGCTAGCCTTCACTGCCCATACACCTCAATGAGCCCTGGGCGCCCTTGACTCTGTTTATGGTTCACCGGTTGTTCTTCCTTGGGCCACTTTTGGTAGGTCCTAACCAATACATATCGGGAACACCCCACAAGACCTGCTGTTTTGGAGATGCTCTGACCCAGTTCTCTAGCCATCACAATTTGGCACTTGTCAGTGTCTCTCAGATCGTTTTTTTTTTTCCTGCTTCCAACACATCAACTTCAAGAGCTGACTGTTTACTTGCTGCCTAATATATCCTATCCCTTGACAAGTGTCATTGTAACAAGATAATCAATTTTTCCTCTCAGTGGTTTTAATGTTCTGGCTAATCGATGTACATTGTCAGCAATAATACTAATAGTGTAGAAGATTCTGACTTACGATGTAGTTAAGGATCTCTTCTAATCCACAAGTTCTACCAGAAATGCATTTGCAATATCTGGAGACTAAACCATATTTTTCTCACACGCTTTTATATTTCCAAAACTATTATATCATTAGAAAAATAAACACGGTTAATGGTTCATCTTGTGATGAGAGGTTAGAAGAAAAAAAAAATACACCTCCATGAACGGGGATAACAGAAGTGTGGCTGACATGTTTTCCCATGACTTTGTCTGCAGACTGACACTTCTGTGCATGTGAGCTAACATTGCTTAATTGGGGATTCACACTAGGCTTCAGTTCATTTAGAAGTGGTCAAAGGATCACCGCAAAATACTGCACGTTTACTCAGATCTCCGAATTTTTATATACAAGAATAGCTTCTTCTGCTCAGGCTAACAATATCACAGCTACTTCCCATGTTTGAGCAGATGTTAAGCAAGCCGTGGCTGAATGTTAATTTTGAGAGGGTGGCATGTTTTAAGCCCATCTGAAGTGGGCTGGTTTCCCTGCCTGGCTTACAATTCTGCCTCCCTGGGGGGAATTTTCTGCTAAACCTCTTTATTTCACTCCCTCTATATGGACTCTCTCAAGTCAGTATAAAGAAGATCATCCCTCGACTAAATCTCTTCAGCCTTTGTTATTGGGCTCTGTAGACCTGTAATTAGGCCTCCTGGCAGGCCTTGCAGGCCAGTTAATGGTCATATGGAGATTCTATGAGGCAGTCTGGCTTTGAATAAATCCTTGGTAGGGATAGGTTTATGGGTCACTTCCTACCTGGACCAAGCTTTGTCTCTCTGCCCTACGGGCTGACAGGGTGCAGGTTCCCTTGACCATGAACAGCTCCGTTTGCTTCTCAAGCCCTACCCTGCTAATCTCCAGTGTAAACAGAGGATTTAGCTGAGCTTCTGTCACTTGCCAATCCACTTGGGTGTTAGTAAAGCTGTTCATGAGACTTCATTATAGAACAGTACAGAGCCTGTAAATCAAGCTCACGCTGCTCATGGCCGCTGACCGTAGAATACTGGCATTTTGTGCATTCGTATTGTAATATTACATTATTATATATTATCTACCACTTTCTAGTTGGCTGGTGCAATTAGAAACTATCTTCCATTTTTTTTTTTTCAGAACATATATATTTTTGGGGAATTTCAAAGCTGTAACAAAATTCTAAAACGAATGTGTTTGGAGCAATATGTATACTTTTCCCCATATTGCTTGGTTTTCCCCAATGTAACATTTGCTGAAGGGAATGATTGAATTATATTCCTCCTCGTTGTGTTTGCCCTTGATATAGTTTAAAGGAACATAGAAGCGGTACCGTATATGAGCTATGTTCTGGTTTAATGTGAATAATTTACTGGGAAATGATAACCACAAAGTATTCAAATTTATTCAACTAACTAAAATATAAAGGAAAAGAGACTGCTTACAACAGAATCAAAATGGATGATGACAGATGTGTTTGGAAGGACCACATACGTAGAGCCTCTGATTTAAGTCTGCTGGAACTAATAGGATCATTGGTTTACTTTCTTGCATGCCATTTTTTTGGTCTAAGGACGGCTCAGTTAAGCAGGTTATTCTGTCTCCAGATATGCAAAATGATCAAGTCAGCAGCTGGTACTGAATATGAAATGGAGACTGACAGCAGAACACTGACCAGCTTTGTGTATTTTTTGTGACACTTTTTAGTGGTACAGTACAAAAGGTTTAGACATGCATACCACATAGCTAATTTATGTGCAAGTAAATCATCTGGGAAATGTCAAGACTTCATATATTCCAAAGTCTATCTATAACATGTTCTTAACAAGTAATAATACTCTTAGGTTCAGTACTTTTAAAATTATTACTTTCTATAATGCTTAACAATGTGTAGGTAACCATCCCCTGAATATTATGTTTATCTGAAGAGTATTATGAATAATGACCTTGCTGTTGATAGTTTACTGGCCTAGTTTTACATAAGTGCAGGACAACATAGTGAATCTACAGATTCTTTGTGTTAGGGCCTGTTCACATCCGTGTTGGCTTTCCGTTGAGGGGTTCCGTCGGAGGTTTCCATCGTGGAACCCTTCAACGGAAAGTCAAACAGAAACCTTTAGCTTCCATTTGCATCACCACTGATATCAATGGTGACGGAAACATTGCTAATGGTTTCTGTTTGTCACCATTCCGACAGGTTTCCGTTTTTTTACGGAATCAATAGCGGAGTCGACTGCGCTATTGATTCCGCCTAAAAAACTGAAACCTGCCGGAATGGTGACAAACGGAAACCATTAGCAACGTTTTGGTCACCATTGATATCAATGGTGATGCAAACGGAAGCTAAGGTTTTCGTTTGACTTTCCGTTGAAGGGTTCACCCAACGAAAACCTCAGACGGAACCCCTCAACGGAAAGCCAACGCTGATGTGAACCGCACCTAAGTTATACTCCGTGTAATGTTGTTGTTATCTGTACAAGACTTCCAATAATATTCATGACCAGCCTAGAAACTGGTCCACCTAGTTTTTAATTATTGATAATATGCTGTTATGTCTTGCTCAGGTTTTCTATAGCGGGACATTTAAAACTCCTGCTTCCAACTTCTTATCCGTGCTGAACAGTGACATAATTTCCATAATTTAGCCGATGACTGCCTAAACTCTAGAACCCATGGACATCACTAAATGCTGAGTATCCTCTCTTGAGATCCTTTGCCTTTACTGCAGCTGTCTTCAGTTGCTGCTTGTTTGCGGATCGCTCTTTTTTTTTTTTTTTCGCCTTCCCTTTATTAAGTGAAAAGCATGCCCAATCAGGTTGAGGTCAGGTGACCGACTTGGCCAGTGAAGAATATTCAATTTATTTTCCTTAAAGGGGTTGTCCACTACTGAACAGCTGATGACCTATCCACCGGATAGGTCATCAGTATGTCATCAGTGCGGGTCCGACATCTGGACCCCACACCGTTAAGCTGCTCCGGCTGCCTCTGGGCACCGAATGTTATGGTCCATTATGCGATGTACGGAGCCGGAAGCAGTTGGCTCCGTACATAGCATAGCGGCCATGCTGCCAAAGTGCAGCTCGGCCGCTATTCAGTGGCCGGAGCCAACTGCTTCCGGCATGTATGTCCGTTGCTTGGAGGCAGCCGGAGCGGCATAATGGTGCGGGGTCCGGGTGTCAGACCCCCACAGATCATGTACTGATGACCTATCCGGTGGATAGGTCTTCAGTTGTCCAGTAGTGGACAACCCCTTTAAGCTCTAGGGTTGCTTTCACGGTGTGTTTTGATCATTATCCATGTGTACTGTGAATTGTCGGCCTATCCGTTTTGCAGCATTTGACGGAATCTGAAAAAGTCTCGCTCTAAACACTTCAGTATTCATTGTGCTACTTTTATCTAGTCACATCATCAACAAAACACCAGTGCCCCAGTTCCATTGGCCACCATACATGCCCATGCCATAACACTGCCTCCCCAATTTTTGACCGATAAAGTAGTAATGAAGTAATGCTTCGGGTCATGAGCCCTTCCTTTCCTTCTCCATACTCTTTTTTTTTTTTTCCACTTATTCTTTTACAAGTTAATTGTGGTGTCTGTCATCTGTCCAAAGAGTCTTGTTCCGAAACTAGGCTGACTTTTTTAAGTTCTGTTCACATAAAGTTTGTCTTGTACATTTAGCTTATACGCCTAGAAAGCTCTCAATGTACACGCTAAATGTGTCTAGGGCTCCATTAGCCTGACTGAGGACAAAAGAGTGTCCTTTTGATCTCCTTCGGGTTGGTATAAATCGGTATACCTTGTTTTGTTTTTTTTAAAGCGGCTTTGTCACCAGATTATAAGTGCCCTATGTCTTACATAATATGAGTGGCGCTGTAATATAGATAATGTTTTAGTTTTATTTTGAAAAACTATCATTTTTGACCATGTTATGAGCAATTTTAGATTTATGCTAATTATTAGTTTCTTAATAGACAACTGGGCATTGTAAAGAGAAGTGTATGACGCTGACCAATCAGCGACCAATCCGCGTCATACACTTCTCCCCATTCATTTTTAGCTGTAATCGCAGCACTGCGTGATCTCGCAAGATCACGCTGTGCTGTCACATACTCCCATATTAACTTTACCGAAGTGTCTTGAGAGTGTATAGACATTGCTTTCAGCCAGGATGCAATGTCTGTTCACACTCCTGACACGTCGGTAAAGTTTCTGTGGGACTTACAAAGCACAGCATGATCTCGCGAGATCATGCTGTGCTGTCATTCACATCGTGATCACGCTGTGCTGTGATTAAGTCCCACAGAAACTTTACCGAAGTGTCGGGAGTGTGAACAGACATCGCATCCTGGCTGAAAGAGATGTCTATTCACTCTCAAGACACTTCAGTAAAATTAATGTGGGAGTATGTGACAGCAGAGATGTCGTCTGGATAACCATTTTTGCTAGTCTCATACAACTGATGTAATTAGCTTTCATACTGTGTACAGATTCTGTACAGGGGAGAATATTCGGGTATGTGCACACGAGAACTGGCTTTTACGTCGGAAAAGACAGACTGTTTTCAGGAGAAAACAGCTGCGTCGTTTCAGACGTAAAAGCTCCTCCTCGCATTATGCGAGGCGTCTTTGACGCTCGTAAATCTTGAGCTGTTCTTCATTGACTTCAATGAAGAACGGCTCAAATTACGTTGCAAAGAAGTGCCCTGCACTTCTTTGCCGAGGCAGTAATTTTACACGTCGTCGTTTGACAGCTGTCAAACGACGACGCGTAAATGACAGGTCGTCTGCACAGTACGTCGGCAAACCCATTCAAATGAATGGGCAGATGTTTGCCGACGTATTGTAGCCCTATTTTCAGACGTAAAACGAGGTATAATACGCCTCGTTTACGTCTGAAAATAGGTCGTGTGAACCCAGCCTTACAAGTAAGTACCTGCGTAATACAGCATCCGTGAGAAAAATAATACAGGGTGCATCCATATAAAATGTAGCAGGTGTTTGGGAACGAGGTTGGTAGTTATCATTTCAATTTCTCTTTAGAATACATATGTAGCGTGCGAGCGATGGGAAAGGGTAAAGGCGGAGGTCCTCAAATTGGCAGCCGGCTCGGCTCTCCGTGTGGATCACGATGGCCAACAGGCCTTCCCTTTCTCTCAGGACCTGCTCTCAGCTAGTGATGAGGGGGTTTGTACAGGGTACTGAGGATGACAGTCTCTTGATATCCCCCGGGACACTCCCTGTGTCTGCTCCTGTCCTGATGGTGTTTTGGGGTGTCCTTGGTGTTATGGATGCAAAATAAGACAGGAGACAGAGGTGGCAGTTGAACAGGTTCGCTCGCGGACACTTTACTTAAGTTTCCAAAATGGCAGTTACAATCTTCCACATGAAATGGAGGCACAACTTCTTGTAATAAACTCGGTCCTTTCAATACAATAAAGCACCAGATGCAGGAGTGGGCGACCCTCTCTCTCTGCTTCTCTTCTGTTACTACCCTTGGCAATTCTAGGGCATATCTGACCCCATAGTAAGTGGGACAATACAATATCTGTCCAATTCTGCAATTCTCTGTTTTCTCTGTAATGGCTCCTGGCCTGTGCTACTTCTGCCTCTATAATGGGTAGTCAGGGCTAATATATCAAGGATGAGACTCACCAACATATATGGTGGCGGTGTTCAAAATCACAATAATGGCTTCTTGTTACTCTGTTTCTCCTTTAAGAATTCCTTCTCTCCAGACTGTTCTCTTTCTTTCTTTCTGCGAGCTTCTCTATGGCCTGATGTTGTAGGCAGCCTGTCTCTGGATCCTAGATGGATTGGACCCAGGAGCAACTCCACTATGCTGTTAACTCAACTGATCCCTCACTGACTGCAACTAACTGCCACTAACTGCCACTGGACCCCCCTCTATATTCTAAGCTCCTCCCTCTATATCCTAAACTCCTCCCACCTCCTGGAAACTTCCCAGTATAAGACACTCCTGCATAGGCTGTAACACAGTGCATTGTAACTTCACATTTCTTGTTTTAAAGTGACAGTACCTAAAAAAAGTGCAAGAATGTCATGAAATACAGTTACAACACATTATCTCTCAAGTAATGTCTTGGGGGACATTACACATACATGTTCTCAGTCTTCCTGTTTAGACTGGAACATCCCTTTTAAATAAGAGTAAATTGTTGGATCGGCTAAATTCTCGAGGTGAAGTGGTGGCAGAGGATTGGTATGGCACTCGTCCACGTCTTACCACTAACAGCATCACAATGATCACCACAAATGTCCTTACTAATTAAATTACAACTTTTTTTACGTTATGAATATATAACTTTTTAGCTGAAACATGGTGAATATTACTGCTCTGCCCACTAATATTCTTCCTTTTTATTTGCACAATATATGTTTGGTCTTTGGTAGGTATTTGCAACTTTCCATTCCTTGTGTTTGAGATTTCTGATGGGATTTAAGTGAAGGAGCAGCATATGGCATAACTGATTTTGATGCAAATGCACACGCCAATTACGGATGGATGAATATTTCTATCTTCTCTTGATCTTTATCGCACAGAAGTTTTTGGACTTAAAGTTCTTCAATGTACTCTGGACTTGTGGCGGTAAATGTGGTGCGCATTGTTATCTATGATTAGAAAGGAACCTGATGCAATCGCCTCGCCTTCCCGATCACGCGCACTGCTAGTTACTCGGCCCTTTATATATACATGTTTATGGTGGAGCGATGTTGTCTGTTGTTTGCTACATATATATGGAATGCATTTGAGTTCCGTCATGGGGCTGAAACGGCAGAGCGCTGTTTTGATATTGATGCATACTTTGATTCATCTCATTTTTACAAACGCCTCAAGCAACTTCTCTCCTCATGTCTTAGGAATCAGTCCCTAGCTTGACAAGCAGCAAAACACACAACCTGTAGGCAATGTTCAACGATTTCTATTTTTCTTCTGTTTTTTTTTCTTTTCCTAATGAATATACCTGGCAGCTCTGTCACCTCAATATACCGTCGTAACACAATCTTCTTAAACAAACTGCTGTTAGCTATATAAAGGGGCATAAATGGCTAACAGCATATTAAAGTACAGATCAAGTCATCACATATCTTTACATCAGTGATTCTATTGATAAATGAAAAATTCTCTAAAGGCCACTCCCGTGGCTCCTAAAAGTTTCAGCTGGATTTACATTTTCCCAGTATTTCACCATGGAGGGGCTGAGTCTGCGAGGGTTGGGGGGGGCTCTAACTTAGAGGCTTTCCACTGTGGCGCGAAAAGAGAGACCACGTGTTGGTGACAGCCACTGGCGTAGCTATAGGGGTCGCAGTTGCGACCGGGCCCCTAAGCCTGGGGGGCCCACGGGCCCCCGTTGCCATACAGCATGTTTCCTACTGTGCCGTGAAGCCGGCACTTCGTGGTTACGGTCACATGGTACACTAAGTGTACCATGTGACCGTGTTGTCATGTGACACTCTTCCAGACGGAGCAGAAGAGTCGGTGCGGAGGACTCCAGGTGAGCTGCAGTGTAATGTAATGTATTGTGTTGTAATGTATTGTGTTGTGATGCCTTGTAATGTATTGTGTTGTTTGCGGTGGAGAGGGGGGGGCGTTAAATCACAGCCCCCCCTCCTCCACCGCAAACTGCACAATACAACACAATACAGTATAGTACACATGACTATGAGAGCGGGGCTGCGGCTGTGTAATACAGTCACTGCCCCGCTCCTGTGTCCTGATATGTGCGCGCCGTCAGGATGATGCGATGCGACCAGCGCTGCACTAATGATCTGCGGCACTGAAGACAGAACATGGCGGGCACGCTACAAAACACCCCCATGTTCTGTGTTCGGTGCCTGCGCCGCCGCTCATTAGTGCAGCGCCGGCAGCATCACCTCATGCTGACCGCGCGCGCACTTACTGTCAGGAGCGGGGCAATGGCTATATTACACAGCCGCAGCCCCGCTCTATAACGGCGGAGATCAGAGAGACCTCTCATCTCCGCCACTATTCCACTGAATGCTGCGATCACAGCTGACTGCAGCATTCAGGGGAAAGTGAGATGGGGGGATGCCCTGTGACGCGATCCAGGGACATACCATATATGGGCAGTCAGCCAAGGGTCCATTGAAGGACCCCAGGGCTGTCCTACCATATTTCCTGTTGTTAGGACATACCTCAGTATGCCCTAACAACTGCCTGTGTACTATACATACACAGGCTAATGTACTGGCCTATAGCTATAGGCCAGTACATTGAAGTTTAAAAATGAAGTAAAAACAAAGTAATGTTAAATAAAAAAAATACATATACACCTTTTTTACAATAAACATTAAAATAAGTCTCAATACATAAAACATACACATAATCGGTATTGGCGTGGCCGTAATAACCTGCACAACTATTTTTTTGCATCATTTATGATGTGTACTCTGTAAAAAAATAAAATAAAAATTGCTTTCGATCACTTATACCCCATTCACACGACCGTGCCCGCAATCACGGCCCGCGATTGCGGGCATGGCCGGCCACCGACTGCCACCCACATTTTCGGGCCGTGCTTCCATACAAAGTATGGGAGCACGGCCCGCAAAATGCAAAAGAACGGACATGTTCCATAATTTTCGTAACATTTCTACGGCACGGACACCCATCCGTAGTGCTACGGAAATGTGTCCGCGCTCAATGAAAGTGAATGGGTCCATTTTTGCGGACCGCGCTTGAGGTCCTCAAAAATGGAGGTTATTTACGGACGTGTGCATGGGGCCTAATTGTGAGTCACGAGGTGCGATGATGAATTTAACCTCCATGTGCCTCACATTAATAGTAATTAACCCATTATGACTGAGAAACCTGATAGGGTTAATTACTGTTAATGTGAGGCACATTCAAAATTCATCACACCTCGCGCCTCACATTAGAAAACGGAAAAACTTTTTTTTTTATTACTGTTGGCAAAGTAAATGAAGTATCGGTATCGAAGTCCAAATTTTGGTATCGTGACATCCCTACACTGTGGGTCGCGTCCCCCTGGGGGTTCGTGAGTCACTTATCGAGGTCCCGGTTCCAATCAATGCTGGAGCAAGGAGCTGACATCTCCTTGATCCAGCATTCACTGTGCCCTGAGCGGCTCGACGCAGGCAGGCGGGATGTAGCGACATCATTGCGCCTGCCTGCGCTGAGTCTCTCATAGCACAGACCGGAGGAGGCGAAGGACCCTCCACCCGACGTGGGAACGGGGATAGGTAAGTAATTATGGTATTTTTATATTATGCACATATGGGGGCATTATACTGTATGGGGAGCTGATACTGCGGGGGGGGGGGGGAATTATACTGTGTGGGGGGCTGATATGGGGAGCATTATACGGTATGGGGCTGTTATGGGGGGCATTATACGTTATGGGGCATTATACTGTGTGGGGGCAGCTATGGGAGCATTATACTGTGTGGGGGCATTATACTATGGGGGCTGTTGGGCAAGGCGTCTGGGCATAGGCGCGTGCAGGGGTCTGATGATGGTGGTGTTGGGGAGGGGTAGGGGGGCCCAAGCTGAATTCTTGCACCCGGGCCCATGAGCCTTTAGCTACGCCCCTGGTGACAGCCATATGCCCTAACTACTCAAATCCTATATATTCACGTGGGACTACAGTTCACTCGAATATCTCACTTCCTCATGTCAGACTCTTACAAGGCTAGGTGAAGGTGACATATGAGGATTGGTTTGGTGGAATCCTCCTGGCTGTGACTGGTCACTCCTGATTTTATTTTCCTCCATTACAACACTAGTGCATTATAGCGCTCCATATGTTCAAGGGGTCAAAAATGGATTATTAATCTTGCAAAGCCAATATTTTGTTACAATGTTATAGAAATAAAACCAGTAGTGGCCATAATTTTGGCCTCCATGTCACAGGTAGATACATAGATAGCTAAATCCCTAAAGCCCTACAAAACATCTGTGTTTTATACTAATAAATGGTCCGTTAAGGGACTAAAGCCTGCGAGAGGGTTTTTGGCTTTGAGAAGCTAAGCACAGAGTCTGAAATTAGTTTTGATGCGTTTTTAAACAATTTGCCAGAAGTATAAGCATAGCCCTTTAGTGGCCAGCCTATTTTGGAGATTTTTGTCAGCTTTTTGATTTGTCGTATTTCAAAAGCCATAACTTTTTTATATTTTTCCGTAGACATATGCATTTTGCGAGACAAATGATAAGTTCTCACAGCACTATTTTGAGGTACATATTTATTGTTTAACTTTTAGTAACTTTTTTTGGGGGTGATGGGAAAAAACCTAGAATTTTTGCCATTCTTTTTTTGCATCTCAAATTTACGCAGTTTACAGTGTGGTCTAAATAACATAATAACGTCATTGTGCGGGTCATTACGATTACGACAATCCCAAATTGCTATAGTTTTATGTTTTACTACTTTTGTACAAAAAAAAGTGTTGTTTTATTTGTGTCGCCATATTCTAAGAGCTGTGACTTTGTTATTTTTCCACCGACGTAGGACTTATTTTTTGCTGGATGACTTGTAGTTTTTATTAGTACCTTTTTGGGGTGTATATGACTTTTTTATTGCTTTTTATTTCTTTTCGCCATAGAAACTATCAGCACCCCTTCGATCGCGTTGCAGGGGTTCTGGTGGGGTGGCAGAGGAAGCCTCCTACCTCTGAAACCACTTAGATGCCACAGTCTATTTTGACTGCAGCATCTAAGCGGTTAAATGGGCAGTATCGGAGCCAACTCCGATCCTGCCCGTTGGAGCATGTCTTTAGACAGCCTGACAGTCGTGGCAGGCTTATGACACTGTGACGTGAAAAGGCGCGGCTTATAAGGCTGAGGCTTATAAGTACCCTAAATAACCAACGTGAAAAAGTTTGTGGGCTGTCATTTAGGAGTTCAACTTTACTTTGAGTTAGAAATAGGTGTTTATAGACTTATGATTTGAGGTCAATCCATTACAGTAAAAAGGATTGTATGCGCTTTTTTTCCCCCGGAAACAGCGCCATTCTTGTGCATAGGCTGTGTCTGGTATTGCAGCTCAGCGCTTATGAAGTTTCACACCATACCAGAGGCTGATTCAGAAAAAAATGGCTAATTTAATATTTTGTTTTGGTAAATTTTAGCGTTGGTATGTGTTCATAGTATGCAGAATCAAGTCAAGTTGAAACCTTTATAATGTTTCTCTACATGAAATGGATTTGCGCGGTCTCCTCAGCCTTGTGTTTTCTACTTTGTAACTAAGACATGGATGTTTTCCTGTTGAATAGCCTCCCCCTATTTATATTCTGCGCTGTAATTGCTGGAATCCTGATGTAATCACTTTCCATATTGTCTTATTTGAATTTATAAGCCGGGGATATGACCTGATGCGTGGAGTGTTTTTATTTAATCCTCAGCCCGATAACTCCAGCATTTTGTTATTAATGAGAGTATTTATCATTGTCTTATTAAATACGGTGCAATAACTGTGCCATCTTTTCCAGCTAGTTTCATTTGCCCATGTTTTCTTTGTTGGGCCAAATGAATGAAATTAGAATAAACAATCTCTAAGTCATTTGTAATCATTGGCTGATTAATGGAGTTTGGTTTCACGGCCATTATTCATTCACTAGCACCTGATATCTTTTCCATAAACAAATTATGTTTGGCCAAATTATGAAATTAAATGAAGCATTTGATGAGTTTATGATTGACCCTTCCAGCTCAGTGGCCATTAGTCAATGTCGCTGCTGCACTTAACCGCTTGACAAATGCGCTGTCTGAAGAAGCACATGGATTTATTATGATTTCTGATTAATGCATAGTGTTAGGCAAACTAGATTCTAATCATTTCTTAACTCTCGTTTTAGCAGTCAAGGAAGAATTTCATCGCTGATGAAATACATTTGTGTCTCTGTAGATTTAGGGATGATTATGAAATGCTGACTGGGTAAATCTTGTGATGTTATTAAGGATTTTACGAAAAGCATATTTTATTTAACATCTGCCAGTTATGGGCTCATCTTCCTTCCTATGGGCTTGTTGTTATTTGCCCTCCGTAATTAGTGGAGACGATTCCGTGGGAGAATGGACTTTGATGAATTTTTTTCTTCAGGTCATTTGAGTTGATCATGTTACTGTTGGGCACGTGTTACAGAATGGGCAGATATTCGCAACGGTATCTCCCGTACGAATGGCATTTTTCAAAATCCTGTTCATACTTGCAGAAAAAAAATTCAATCAGGTTTTAGGGTGTGTTGCAGATTTTCAAGCTTGCTGCATTCCCTGTTTATTGCATTTTTCAGAACATCTTTTTTTTCACCCATTCCATTTGAATTAGGAAATCTGAATCTGTATGCAAATATTGTTCAGATGTCTTCAATATGTGAATATAATCTTACTGTTTTACAATAGTAAGGATATGTTCACACCTGCGTTGTAGGTTTCCGTTATTCTGCTCTGTCAGAGGAGCAGAACAACGGAAAACCGGAAGCGACAGTTCTGTTGCACCACGGATACCACCGGCGGCCAAAGGAGGCACCTAATGGAGACTACAATGCAGATGTGAACGAGGCCAAACATCCAGGGCAGTGACCGACCGTTATTTGTCAATGTCTCTTGCAGTGAACCTCTGAGTCAAAGATTTTTTTTATAGAGTACCCCTTAAAGCTATGAAAAGCCGCAACTGTGAACAAAATTGCTATAACAGTCCATTACACTGTGCTGCTTCTGTCAGTACCTATTGCTGTAAGCCCAATTCCACTTTTTAGTATGTGTGTGTGTGGGGGGGGGGGGTCCTTATCACAGATCTTTAATGCAAGTGTCAACCACAGGGACCCCTTAAAATAGCTAGTCATCGTATTGCCCCATATCATTGCTAGCCACAGTGTTCACAATGCTGCAAAGGTTGAAGTGTTCTCAGCTCTTTGCCCCAGAACATTTCCAGCCAGAGTGCCCCCATAAAATTGTCAGCCGAAGTACAGTTACAGTGTTCATAGAACATTCCCAGCCACCGTGCTTCCAGACCGAAATTCCTCACTGTTGGAAACGGAGAATTCTCATAGTAATTCACTCGTCAAAGATGGATGTCCCGTCATCGCGATATTTTGCATTTTCCTTGAGAGACCTGTACGTACCTCCCTGGGCCTGTGTTACTTATGCCTTGGGATTCGTGTGCCTAGGGTTCAGAACCTATAGATAAGGCTATACATCCCTAGTCACTGTCATTTTTATATAATGCTGTCATGGTTTTTAGCAGGTTGAGAAGTCCGTGAAGCATTGGATGACCACAGTTTGTCCATTGAGGCTAGTGCTTTGTTTATAACTAAGATTTGTTGCCCATAGCATTGTTTTATTAGCGTTAATATGTATTTAAGAACTTGGCATGTCTCCAAATAAGCATAAAAAAATCTGCAGGCATGCTGCAAAGCTTTTTAGGTAAACGTTGCTTTCTGAAGGCCTGTTTAGTTAACCACTGTGATATAGAGTTACAAGGTTGCTGTTCAATCTATGCGATTATCATTAGACCTAGAGCCTCCTCAGATTAATTCATCGGGTAGAACGGGCAGAGTACATTCAGTTACCAACTTTGCCTCTCCAATAGCAAACATATTCACTCATCTTGTAAATCCCTTTAAAAATTGTAATGTTTTATTTAAAAGATTCCTGGACTTGGAGCATAAACACTATGGGTATTTTATCTGTAGTGTTTCCCGTTACATAGTAGGGTTGAGAAAACGCAGCTAGTCAAGTTCCACTAGGGAAACAGGAGAGAAGAAAAGGATTCCTACTTTAGTTAATCCAGAGAATGGCCAAGTGGAAAAAAAAATTCTGTACCCACATTCCTCTCTCCTCTTATAGCCATCTCTTCTTCGTGACCAAGGGAGCTCGCATCAGTACTACATCGGGCTACTCAGACTCATTTGCATGAAGTGGGTGGAAACTTTTGGCCTCCTGATATCCCATTAAGGCTACATTCACACGACCGTGAAAAAAATAAAAATGGCCATTAAAAACTGCTCAACTGCCAGTTTTTCATGGCCGTTTTGCATCAGTCAAATTTTCATGCATTTCCAGTCCGACTGTTTTTAATGGCCGTGTGTCATGCGTTTGCCATCCGTTTTTTACGGCCGTTAAAAAAAAAAAACGGATAGATTTAATTCGTCAGGATCTTTTTTAAAAAAAATCCAAACCCCCTGAAAACACCACAGTGCCCGTGTAGATAGTGCCACAATGCCCCTGTAAATAGTGCCAGTGCCCTCTGTAGATAGTGCCACACACAGTGCCCATGTAGATAGCACCACCGTGTCCCCTTTAGATAGTGCTCATACAGTGCCACGGTGCACATGTAGATAGTGCTCCTCTTGAAAATTGCACCATTGGGGCTCCCTCTAGGAGAGTAATTCTCCCCTGTGGAGATGCCTCTGGCGTTACTGTTCATGGATGGACAGTGACGCCAGGGGCTTCTCCACGAGCAGAATCACTGGCAAGAGCATTGTCAATGCTCTGGCCGTTGATACCCGCATCTCAAAGCTCTTAATGTCACTGTCCATATATGGACAGTGACGTCAAGTGGTTTCCTAAGACAGGAGTCACCAGCCAGAGAACTTGCGACGCTCTGGCCGGGGACTCCATAGTTGAAAGCCCTGACATCGCTGTCCATATATGGACAGTAATGTCAAGGGCTTCCCCGGGTTCAGTCCTTAAAGAAGCGCTGTGCTCGGGAAGTCAACTTGTGAGGGCCAGAATTTGTTTTTACCGGCTGTCATAAGGATTAATTCCTTAAAAAAGGCCGTTATGAATGGATCCATTGAGTTCTATGGTGGTTTTCGGGAAGTGAGAACAGACAAAAATAGGGCATGTCCTATTTTTTGACGACCAGTATTCACGAGCCGTTAAAAAAAAAACAACAAAGAAAAAAACTGCCGTCACATGCCCATTTTTCCCTGTCGTGTGGATAGGGGAGACTCCACTTTAGCGGAGCATCTTATAAATGGCCAAAAACATATAGCACTATTGGGTGACAGATACTTTTTTTTTCTCTGTACATCTTATATAAGCCTCAAAACTATGTTACATATAGCCATTATTGATGGGTCCCTGTGGTCTAAAAATAGTTCATTGTAATCCTTAAAGTGTTTTTTAGAGTTATTTCAAAAATTTGCCACAGTAGGAGGGATGCAAAAAAAAGTGTCATTGCTCACCTCATGGATCCTCGTCGTTCCAGCGCCGCCGCTTCCATTCCTCCCTGCCGCTGTGTATTGTCATAGGTGCAGAGATGATGCACTTGTATACCCACATGATCACTGCAGCCAATCACTGGTCTGAGTGGGTATACGGCACAGGATTGGTAAGGCCAGTACTTAGCTGCAGCAATGTTGTGCCCATATACCCACATGATCGCTGCAGCTATGTCAATAAACAGCGGCGGTAAGGAACGGAGCGGTGGTGGTGAAATGGCGGGGATCTGTGAGGTGAGTAATGGCTTTTCTTTTTTTGCATCCCTCCTATCTTGGCCAATTTTTGAAATAACTCTGAAATCCTCTTTAATGCTCTGTCACTAAAACAGCAAATGCCTAAAAGTTTACTTTTGCCATTTTTGAGGGTACTTTAAACTATACAATAATAAAACTGGAGAAGTCAAATTCTAAATCCACAGTTGTACATGTTTGTCTGATGAAAAAATTTATTGTTGGTTAATTTTTATTTTTTTCAACTAATCGCTTTGGATTAGCAGAATTTCTAATATGTATGAACTTTTTAAATATTGTTGAGAATTTTTGTCACACTGATGTGAATTGTCCGCAGTATATGGTCTTTGTTGCAAACACCCCTGTAAAGAGCACATACTATTTTGCTTAGGATATTTTTTTTCAGTTAACTTGTTGATTCAAAATTGAGGTAAAAGTGTGATGTCTTCTGCTACATCCTCATAGTTTTAAATACCGTTTGAGGCAATAAAAAGTTTGTTTGGAATCTTATAATTTGTCTTCCCATGTTAAGCAATCATTCTGGGAGAAGGGAAGGGTGATTAGGCTTCTTTATCCGGCTGGGAGTAAGCTTGCTGCAGCAGAAACCTTCCCCTGACGTTCTGTCTGGAGTGGAGAGCGGGCAACAGAAATCCCTCCCTTCAGTCATTTATCAGTTAAAGAAAAGTTGAGCACCTGTTTTCTCTGCCAAATTTCTGCTAGACTGTTACATAAACTGTCAAAACGTCTTGTAGACTGAAATGGCCCTAAGAGGTGAACATTCAATTTTAAGTGAGCTGCTTGGAGAAAATTTTGAGCCCAAGCAAAGTAGATCCTCGAGGGGACTATTACCAGTATTTAGGTTGGTGCCAATACATTTTGAATGCAAAAAAAGCTTTGATTACTAAGCGCTTTGTAGCTTTAGCAATGTTGTTTTTGCAATGTTAATGGTATCTTTATAACCTTTTTAACTTCTTGAGGATCTTACGCTACTACACAAGGATTGTGTTTGGTTTTGCCTTTGGCAAACATAACCTCATTTTGACAGTGTAATAAGTATTTACTATTTAGATGGCTGGAAATACTGCTTACGTAAATTAGATGTTCTTGGGAAAATCTTAAGTAATTCAGTTACTTTTTTAATGGACTGTAAAAGCCAGTAGTAATATTTTATGGGTAATTTGCCTGTAATGCTTAGTTTATTCTCTCTCCCATACATGACTATATGCCAGTCATTTCTGTTTGCACTGTCCATTTACACTGCTAGTGATACACACTGTATTCATGGCCTTGAGAATAAACCAAGCCAATATTTATTAACACTTTTTTGGGCTTGTAAGTGAATAGGAAGAGGAATTTTTTTACCAAACTGAATGTCTGGAGAGAAGTTTTCTGAATTATTTGGCGTTCTGTCCTCTTGGGTTATCTTTTAGGCCAGAGCTATGTTTGACAGTCTTCATATGAACAGGGCTTTGCTATTGAATTGTGCCGTTTCATTAATGGCAACTGTCAAATTTATTTTGTAATGCTCTGGATTTGTCATATTATTTTATCAAGCTTTTTTTTTTTATCAAGATTTTTATTGAAATTTACTACTGAAAGCTCATTTTGGTTTTATTCTCTAAATTCTCAGTGTGTCTATGCCTTTATGTTATTAAGCATACAGTTAGTCACCAAAAGTTTCATCAATACTTTGTGAATATTGCAGAAGTTTCTGTTACATTTGTTGTTCAGCCGGGCTTGTGATTTGTTAAGTGATAATAATTGATAACTTAAGGCTTCATTTACATCTGTGTTCAGGAGTTCCGTTGCTCTGCTTCGGAGCTAGGAGCAGAGCAACGAAAATACCGGACACATTGGTTCCATCCCACCACTGGCAGCTGGCGGTACCTATTGACTTAATTGATTCCGTCAGGTTTCCGTTGGGTGTCCGTGGTTTTATGTGAAACAATAGCGCAGCATGCTGCACTATTGATTCTGGTAATTTCATCCGGATCTGCTACTGAGGACACTAACAGGGCCTCCAACACGAGGCCTAATTTTGCTATGCACAGAGTTTGTATGACGGCACACGGAGTCCCTTAGACCCCACGCACACTACCGTAGATTTCATCCATCCGTAACTATGGATCCCTTGGCATTTTATAGTCCTTCGTAAATCACCCGGATATACTCAACGTGTCCCTAAATACGGTCCGTAATGTATCCGTATTTACAGATCCGCAAAAAAAAAAGAGTAAACCACAAATGATATGCAATATCTGAAAACCTGGCGTCGCCTAGCAACGCTTCAATAATTGCGGTTGGCTACGGGTGCACATCAGTAACCGTCCGTAATTACGGTATCGCCCATAGACTTCTATGGGGAGTCCGTGCTGTAATTACCGGGAAAAAAAACATATTCTATAATTTCTACGGCACGAACAACCATCCGTAAAAATACGGAAAGGGGTCCGTAACCCATAGAAAATAATGGGTCCGTAATTACGGATGAAAAATACGGACGTATACATGGGGCCTTACTGTTTACTTTTAAGCAATTAGAATAGTAACATCTTGGGCAGGGTAACGGATTTATGGGGACACGCATGCAGTCCTAAAGTATTTTCCCCCCATTATTTGTCAATGTTTCTTGCAATGTACCTCCTAGTCAAATAAACTTTCATTAAGTACCCCTCAAAGCTATGATCAGTCATAACTAAAAATAAAATTAAGTAATCAATCCATGATTTTTTTTGTTCAATTTGGTATGAATGCTTTCATACCAAAATAGGAGGCATACATACAGTATGGCTCTACACATGTATATAGGTGCGAAATCCAGCTCCATACAATACGGCTATGTGGATCAAGTACATTTTATAATAGCAGTGATAGGGCAGATAAATGCTAAACTACAATTTTCAGTGACTGGAATAAGATGCTAAATATTGTAGTTATACATACTACAGGTGGCCAAACTCTACAATTCTACAGTCAGTACACATGGTAACTTTCTCATTGTATTATTTAGTCCAGACACCTATGCAATTCACCTATCTATGTAGCTCATTGTTTGTGACCGTTAAATGTAGAGATCCATCATATCAACCAAGATGCAGAATTTATTATTTTTTTTATTTCTTTTGCCGATGTCCAGTTCCTCATTCATTGTTCCAACCCGAGACCGTCATCACATGAATAGCACTAGGCATGAAATCTGATTGTGAATTGCTTTTTACTTTGAATTATGGATTCTTTGATGTAGAATTTACATTTGACATGAGCCGCCATATAATGGTAACTGCATTTAAAACAAAACAAAGTAACAGATTGAAGTGGTTTCAGGGCTTTAATCCCTTGGTAAATTAGCCAGCAGGCTCGCCTTTTCATGGTCTTCTCCACAACAGGTTGAAATCGTTTGGGCATAATCCGAAAGATCCACCACAGGGAGTAGTTTGTGAAAGAGACCTAGTTGGAAGTGGTGTCTTACTTGAGCTGTTCCTGTCTCATGGATCAGAGTATTACTGAAACGCTGCCTTCACGAGCAGACAATATTTCTGGTGGTATGAAGGGAAGTGTTCCACTAGCCAGATGGAAATTCAGTTGTTGTGGGGTTTTTTTTTTTTGTTTTTTTTTTTAACCTAGAGGTTAGGGAAAGACAAATAATTTTCGTTTAGGATTTATATTGAAATTAAGTTGAATTTAAAGTGAGCCCATCATATACAGAATCAGCCATTGCTGTCGATGCTGGTATCCACTATAATTAGATACATTCATATTTTGTAGTATTTGCAAAGCTCCACGTAAGGAAAATTATTCACTTCCCCATTTAGAATTTTTCTATGTTGCTCGGAATATGACCATTTCTATGTATATCCACATAAAGTAAATCCGTACAGCTTTCTCCTATAGTAGGTACAGTAAAGTGTTAATACGATAGGTACAGTTTCGATGGAGACTGCGAAACCAGGTTCACACCACATTGGTGAATTGTGTTTGGTGGGACCATTTGAAATGGTCCGCTGTAAGTATGCCCCCAGACCTATGCAACTGCATATACAGTTGCATATGTATGATATTGACTCACATTGAAAAAAAACAACTTCCTTAAGTCATAAGATTACATACACCTTAGCCACAATAATTAAAACTCACTTTTTCACAATTCCTGAAATTTCCTCTCTTAGGTCAGTTAGGATCACTACTATATTTTAAGAATGAGAAATGTTAGAATAATAAGAGACAATGATTTATTTCCGCTATATTTCGATCATCACATTCCCAGTGGCTCAGAAGTTTACAAACACCGAGTTAAATATTCCGTTAAATGGCTTTGAAACTTCCAGAAAACGATGTCATGGCTTTAGTAGCTTTTAATTGACATAATTTGAGTCAATTGGAGGTGTACCTTTTGGCGGAATTTTCAGACCTACCTTCAAGGCCTACTTGCCTTTTTGCTTGACATTATCGGAAAATGAAAAAAAAAATCAGCCAAGGCATCAGAAAAATAATTGTGGACCTCCACAAGTCCAGTACATTCTTGAGAGAAATTTCCAAAGGCCTGAAAGTACTACCTTCATCTGTTTAAAAGATAATATGCACTTTTGGGACATCATGGGACCCCACTGCCGTTCTACCTGCATCTGTACGTACTTTGGTGCGAAGCATACAAATCAATCCAAGGACAACAGCAAACGACCTTGTGAAAATCTTTTATTGGTCCTTTTTGGAGAATTGTCCTCTGGTCAGATGAAGCAAAAATGGAACGGTTTAGCCGTAATGACCATTGTTATATGTGGCGGACAAAGGGGCAGGCTTGCAAGACAAAGAACACCAACCAAACCGTTAAGCGCGAGGGTGGCAGCATCGTGTGGGAGGGGGAGTCTTAGCTGCAGGAGGGACCGGTCCATTTCATGAAATAGATGGCATTATGAGGAATGAAAATTATGTGGAAATATTGTAGCAACATCTCAAGACATCAGCCAGGAAGTTAAACCTTGGGTGCTAATGTGTCTTCCAAATGGGCAATGACCCCAAGCATACTTCCAAAGTTGTTGCAAAATGGCTTCAGGACAACAAAGTGAAGGTAATGGAGTGGCCATCACAAAGCCCTGACCTCAATTCCATAGACAATTTATAGGCAGAACTGAAAAAGCAAGGAGGCCTACAACCCTGACTCATTTCCACCAGCTCTGTCAGTCGTAATGGGCCAAAATTCCAGCAACTTATTGTGAGAAGCTTGTGGCAGGATACCCAAGACATTGGACCCAAGTTAGACAATTTAAAGGCTATGCAACCAATTACTAACTAAGTGTATGTAAACTTCTGAGCCACTGGGAAGGGGATGAAAGAAATATAGCTAAAATAAATCATTGTCTCTAGTTTTATTCTGACATTTCACATTCTGGAAATATAGTAGTGATCTTAATGGAGGGAATGTGTAGTAGGATTAAATGTCAGGAATTGGGAAAGAGTGCGTGTTAATGAATGTGACTAGATTGTATGTAAACTTATGACTTTAACTGTATGTGTGTGTGTGTATATGTGCATATATACATATATAACATTAAAACCGCCTGACTAATATTGTGTAGGTCCTCCTCATGCCGCCAAAGCAACCCTGACTGGTCAAGTTGTGGACTCTACAAGACCTTTCAAGTTGTCCTGTGGTAATTGACACTAAGCTATTAGCAGCAGATCTTTTTAAGTCCTGTAAGTTGCGAGTTGGGGCCTCCATAGATCAGACTGTTTTTTCCAGCACATCCCACAGATGCTCGATCGGATTGAGATCTGGGGAATTTGGAGGCCAAGTCAACACCTTGAACTCTGTCATGTTCCTGAAACCATTCCGGAACAATTTTTGCAGTGTGGCAGAAGGCATTATTCAGCTGAAAGAGGTCACTGCCATTAGGGAATAATCGTGCCATGAAGGCTTGTTCATGGTCTGCTACAATGGATAGGTAGGTGGTATGTGTCAAAATAACATCCACATGAATGCCAGGACTCCAATTTTTCAAGCAGAACATTGCGCAGAGCATCACACTGCCTATACCGGCTTGCCTTCTTTCCGTAGTGCATCCTGGTGCCACCTCTTCCCCAGGTAAGTAAGGCACACATACCCTGCCAGCCATATGATGTGAAAGAAAATGTGATTTGGGCACCTTCTTCCATTTCTCTATGGTCCACTTCAGATACTGATGTGCCCCATTGTAGATGCTTCCAGCAGTGGACAAGGGTCAGCATGTTCACTTTGACAGGTCTGTGGCTACTGACCTCCAAACTTAGGAAGCTGCGACGTACCATATACAGTATGTGTTGAGACATCTTTCTGTCATAGTCATCATTAACTTTTTCAGCAGTTTGTGCTAAAGACAGTTGCTTCTCTGTGTGTTCGGACCAGACTGCTAGCCTTTGCTCCCCACACTCAGCCATAACCCTTTTGTGCCCAGGACCTAGCTGCAGGTTCACCAGTTGTCCTTCCTTGGGCCACTTTTGGTACGTACTAACTTCTGATGTATGAAAAAAATATTTATAATTAGAAAGGTAATTAGCGTTTGATTGTTGATTTGATTGTTTTCATAAAATTGCACTTGGTTTGTAGCACTAACATAATTAGAGTGTTGTATTAAAGTTAATAATATAGTATTTACTATTATGTGCTATAAAATCTACTTTGGCAATCTGTCTCCAGTGTCGACTTGTGAAGTTTGCATTGATTTGACAATATAGTCATAAAGTGTAAAATGTACCCCCATATCAATTGACCGCAACACCGAAACTTCAATGATTGATATTTTGTTATTGATAGCTTTGAACAAGACCTGAGATTGAGAGAAAATCTGATGTATTATTGAATGTGTTCAAGCTGATCTGTGACCCTTTAGTACTGTCTCTTGGGCTTTCATATTCTATTTAGTAAAGGGCTTTACGGGATCAATATAAAATTCAGTTGACGATAATATATTTAATTACACGAAGCAAAATTCCTGCTTACAGCATGACACCTGCTAGAGAGCACTTCAAACAAGCATGCGGCAGCGTGCAATGAAATAGCCGCGTTTCCCTGTCCAAGAGTGCAAATCTTGTGAGGGTCCCAAATGGGGCCACTGAGGCAAGCCATTTCATAGTCTTTGATACAGTTTTGGGGGTGGTTTAATTTCCCATAATGCCATTGATCAATGATTTCCTTTCAGCAGTGATGTAATTAAAGGGATTAAGCCGGCGTGTGCTGTGTTGTCTAGAAATATATTATTCTGGAGATTTAGAGAAAATCGATAGCAGCGAGAGAGGCCAGTGTTCAGAATAGAACAGCAGGAGAGTGTTGAAAGACGGAGCTGAGAGTAAAACACCGCTTTAGGACAAACGTATAGTGGAAATCTACCTGGGAATTTATGCTGACCCGTGCAGGCCAGATTCTCTGTAACCACAAGCATTTCGCTGCTCTTCATCATTTTATCGTACATATAGTCTGGCAGATTTTTTTTTCCTGTTTAGAGGCTCTAAAAATAAAAACTTTTTAGGGTTTTATGTGCACATTGTATTGTCTAAGAACATGCAAGAATTTGTATGTTCCTATTGAAGTATCCCCTTTATTGGAAGTTTTAAATCAAATATTCTTCAATAAATTTTAAATATTTTTGTAAACTTTGTATTGTACATTTTTTTTAAAGCTTTTTGAAGTAATTGAGTAAAGTTGATTTCTCCGGTTCTTTACAATTGTAATATATTCTATAATTCAGTTCTTTGAAAAGTAATGGGAATTTTTTACTATGATAGCACTACTTATGGTGTAAACTGCATTGATCTTTGGCATGCTCTCATATTTGCTGGGGTATTGAGAGAGAGTGATGTTTCTTTGTCTTAGTAATAATGACTCGGGCATGCATTATTTTGCATAATGCCTCTATTTTGGTTCCAAATGTTCTTTATTTCTTATTTTGTCTCATGACAAATGTCTTCTTATCTCTTCAGATCACACAGGGATGATGTTAGTTTTTATATATAGGTTATATATTTTTTTTTAATTACATCAGACAGGGTAAACGTTTTATATACGATTTCGACCCATATAGCAATGTTACTGGGCAGAATTACATAAAACGACTCAGCAGACTGTATTACATATGATAGGATTAGATACGTGGCTCAGAAGACTGTATCATACATAATAGTTTTACATACAGAGCCCAACGGACAGTATCACACATAATAGGCTTAGATCCAGGGCCTACCAGACTGTATCACATGGCAGGATTAGATACAGTCACGGCCATATTTAGAGTTAATGCTGCCCTAGGCACTTTTAGTGCTGATGCCCCTTATAACTCCTGAAGTTACAGAAACGGCGTAGCTTGCTGACGTGGCTTCAGCGCTGGACCCAGGAAACGTAAGTATAATAATTGCTTTGCTTTTTTTATGTGTTATTTATTTTTTGAGGGTTTGTGTTTTTTTTACAGGTCTGGTTGTTGGACTTCTTTGAAATCAAAGACTACTTCGATGACGGCGTTTTTTTTTTCTCAATAAAATTGTTAATGAGGGTTGTGTGTTTTTTTATTTCAGTAAAATGGTTTTTTCTATGTGTTTTTTTTTAAACTTTATTACTACTGCCTTAGTAATTGCTACTGGCTGATTGACGGCGTCCGTTACGAAAGCGAGGCTTCGTGTTAGCAGGTGAAAAGGCTAGCACTAACCCCCAGTATTACCATGGTACCCACCGCAAGCAGGTGTGCCAGGAACGATCCAGTACCCGACCATCTGTAGAGATTTTCATACACTGAAGTGGCCGCAGGCTGGTGTTACTAAGTCTAGGAAAAGCCCAAAACTGTGGCTCTTCCCACCCTGGTAACGCCAACCTGCTGCTATGTTGTATCTAGCTGGGTATGAAAAATGGGGTGGCCCCCACATTCTTTTTTAATAATTACTTACTTTTTTGTAAAAATTTCGTGGGGTCCCTCTAATTTTTTATAACCAGCCAGATACAACATGGTAGCAGCGGTCTAGCATTACCAGGATCCATCACTGCAGATGGTCGGGAACTGGATTGTACCTGGCTCTTCCTGGGAACCCATGATGTCGGTGGGTACCGGGGTAATAATGGGGTTTAGTGATGGCCTATTCACCGGCTAACACTAAGCCCTGCCTTAGTAATGGATGCTGTGAATCAGCCAGCAGCCATTACTAAGACAGTAGTAGTAAAGTTAAAAAAACAAGACACATAGAAAAAAAACGATTTTATTTAAATAAAAATATCCCAGTCAACCCTCGTTAACCATTTTATTGAGAATAAAAAAACAAAAAACGCGGTCAACAAAGTAGTCCTCGAATCCAAACAAGTCCAACAACCGAACCTGTAAAAAAAAAAACAACCCCTTTAGTAACACACAAAAGAGCAAAGCAATTATACTTATCTTGGGTCCTGGGTCTGTGACGGTAAACTAAGCAGTGACAGCTCTAAGCTGTCATTGGTTAGTTTACATCAAGTGGTACTAGGTTACCTCAGTTCATTGGCCTATTTTTAAAAGTAGACCAATGAACTGAGGTAACAGGGCACCATGTAATATAAACTAACCAATGACCGCTTAGAGCTGTCACTGCTTAGTTTGGTGCAGGATCACCCGATTTTAGCGCATCTCGGGTGCGTACCCCGCTAAACAAAAAAACTAGTGTCGGGACTTCTTCAAATACAAAGGGCTACCTGTGCTAGGTGTTATTAGTGGTCATTGACCTACTTTCAGGGCCCATGTGTGATACTTTCTGTTGGGCCCTGTGTCTAAGCCTAACACATGGTGTATTTTTATACAGGTTATTTAGAACTAATAGGACTTTTATTATTTGCCCTTAATACAATTAATTCAAGTTTTCATACATTACCTAAAGTGGTGGGAGTATTCACACTGTTTATACACCATCATACGATTAACATAGTTATGAGGTGGTAGCCTGAATAGTCTCTTTAGTAATGAAGAATAAACTAAAGATACAAGGCACACCGTAAATTATTCTGCCTGATGACCCCAAGGTGTTGGTTTTAGCTCTTAAAACCCACTTTCCAGAGCTTCTACTCTGCTGTGGAAAGATGTTTCTTTCTAGGTTATCACAGAAATAAGACAGACACTACGTTTCTGGAAAAGATTTTAATGCTGGAAAACCATTGTCAAAGCTTGTTCGGTCAGTTCTATTGAATGAATATAACCAGGACATTTAAATATTTTGTGTTAAGAATTATAAATGTTTCATGAAGGGCTCAACACTCTCGCAGAGATTTTTTGGCTAAATATGTCAAAGAAAAAGTTGTATGTGTAGCCCACGACAGATGGATTCCTTAGTTTGGTCTACAGAAACAAATATCTGTTTTTCGACTCTCACCAGATTTCCAAACTTACCACTAATAATTCCTTACTCGTATGTCATAAAACGTAATATCCAAACCATCTTATGTCAGTGCCGTAATTCCTCTGTGCTATCACTATGCGTGCATATGTTAGAAAGTAGTGCCACAGATCAAAGGACAGGTGTCGCGAAAAAATTTTTTTTATAGAAATTTGCTTTTAGTTTGTTATTAAAATAAATTTTACTTATTTGTGTTTTTGTGTTTTTACTTATTTTTTTTCTTTTACTTCTCTATGGGGGCTGCCATTTTTTTTCATCTCTGTATGTGTCGATTAACGACACGTACAGAGATGGAATACGGCACATACATCCCCATAGAGAATGCGAACGGGAGCTGTTCCATTCACTATAGTGTACGCCGTCTGTGTGGGAACGGCGCATGCGCCGCTCCCACACAGTCCAAAAGGAAGGTCTTCGGCCGAGCGACATCCGGCGCCATTTTCATGTGGACCGGTAGCCGCGGCCGGACAGTAAGATGACTACTTCCGGTCGCGCCTTGCGGACATATGTTCAGAAGCAAGGACTAGGAGCGGAGGCAGCGGGAGCAGGTAAGTTATGTTTGTGTATGTTCGTATTTTACTGTGTGATTACCACTGTATGTAAGCCTACTACACTGTGCATTCGCTCAAAAAATAGCGGCACACAGTGTAGGAGGTTTGAGGACACATCGGCACCAGAGGCTACAGTTGATTCTGCAGCAGCATCGGCGTTTGCAGGTCAGTCGATGTAGCTACTTACCTGCAAACGCTGATGCTGCTGCAGAATCAACTGTAGCCTCTGGTGCCGATGTGTCCTCGCTGGTCCGACACGATGCAGGACCTGGATGAGGAAGTGAGTGACGACACAGCGTGATCTCTCGAACACGCTGTGTCTGCACTGCCAGAAGCTGGGCGTTCTGAAGAGAAGTGGATGATACTTCTCGTCAGAACGCCCAGCTAGTAAAAGTAGTAAAAACGCCCCGATGTACGCACATAATACACGCCCACTTGGACTTTTACTTTAAACACACCCACTTGGACTTTTGCAAGCCTCATTTGCATAAATACAAAAATGGTCATAACTTGCCCAAAAATGCTCGTTTTTTTAAAATAAAAACGTTACTCTTATCTACATTGCAGCGCTGATCTGCTGCAATAGCAGATAGGGGTTGCAAAATCTGGTGACAGAGCCTCTTCAAAGGGAAGGTGTCGCAAATTAAAAAAATGTTTTAGGTAAGTTACTTATTTTTATTATTTTTTTTTTTTTTGTGTCCTCTTTTTTTAATTTTTTTTCCCACAAGGTGGGCAGTATAAAAAACGAAATAATAATTTGACATGTTTTCCTATGTTGGCCACCAGAGGGAGCACTTCCCAGAATTACAGCATGCCATTAAAGATTAGAGCCATTAAAAATTACACAGCTTTAACAATTCTGCAAAAAGGATACAGCGTAAATGAACTGTTCCTTCATGTATTAGGATATCGCTGCAGGAAACAAAAAATTGGGGAGCAACCATGAGATCTGAATTGGTATCCTAGTAATTAGAAATAAACGTTGGGTGCAGTGGCGTAACTACCACTGTAGCAGCTGCTACGGGGCCCGCAGCATGAGGGAGTCCGTGCCCCCCATGGCCGGAGGCTCCGCTAGCAGCCGCTATGGCTACTACAGCGCGACGCCACTGAAGGGGTTGATCCTACAAAAGACATGCATCCCCTTTCCACAGGATAGGGGATACATGTGTGATCGCTGGGACAAGGAAAGTCCCCCGAAGTTCAGCATGACAAACCTCAGACTCCCGGGGTCTGTCGGCAGCTCCATAGAAAGGAATTGCGAATCGGTCGCGCTTGTGCGCATGCGTGACCAGCGCTTCTTTCAATTTTGTTTGTCATGGAGAACTTCGGGGGACTTTCGGTCCCCCGCTCTCCTTATCTCTGGGTTTCCCAGCAATCACACATGTATCCCCTATCCTGTGGATAGGGGATGCATCTCTTTTGTAGGACAAACTATAGGCCATTTTTTTTGGGGGGGGGGCTGTATGGCGTTATCTACAGAGGGGGCTGTATGGCATTATCTACTGCGGGGGGCTGTATGGCATTATCTACAGCGGGGCTGTATGGCGTTACCTACACAGGGTTTTTGGGGCTGTATGGCGTTATCTACAGGGGGCTGCATGGCGTTCGCACCATACACAGCCCCCTGTAGATAACGCCATACAGCCCCCATCTGTAGATAGCGCCATACACGGCCCCCTGTAGATATCCACAGGGGGCTGTATGGTGCCATCTATAGGGGGCGCTTTGTGGCGGAATATATAGGGAGGCACTATCTACAAGGGGCGGTTGTTTGATACCCAGGGGAGGGGGCCCCAGTCAAAAGATTGCTATGGGGCCCAGTCTTTCCTAGTAACGCCCCTGGTTGAGTGTGCTCATTTTGTTCCAAGAACATTGATGTTCTATTCATACCTCATTTTTTCCTTCCGTCGGAGGTAAACGTGGGGAGTAATAGAAGTGCTAGCTTGTTACCTGCTGTCTTTCTCATAGATTCGTTAGATACTCATTGATTCAGTTTTACTACACCGTGTTCCAAATTATTATGCACATTGGATTTAAGTGTCATAAACAGTTAATTATTAGTTTTTGAATTAAACTCATGGATGGTATTGTGTCTTAGGGCTCTTTGGATCATTGTAATCAATCTCAGACACCTGTGATAATTAGTTTGCCAGGTGTGCCCAATCAAAGGAAAACTACTTAAGAAGGACGTTCCACATTATTAAGCAGGCCACAGGTTTCAAGCAATATGGGAAAGAAAAAGGATCTCTCTGCTGCCGAAAAGCGTGAAATAGTGCAATACCTTGGACAAGGTATGAAAACATTGGATATTTCAAGAAAACTTAGGCGTGATCATCATACTGTGAAAAGATTTGTGGCTGATTCAGAGCAAAGACCGGTTCGTTCAGATAAAGGCATAATGAGGAAGGTTTCTGCCAGACAAATTAATAGGATTAGGAGAGCAGCTGCTAAAATGCCATTGCAAAGCAGCAAACAGGTATTTGAATCCGCTGGTGCCTCTGGAGTCCCGCGAACCTCAAGGTGTAGGATCCTCCAGAGGTTTTCAAGTGTGCATAAAGCTATTATTCGACCACCCCTAAACAATGCTCACAAGCCGAAACGGTTGCGGTGGGCTCAGAAATACATGAAGACTGATTTTCAAACCGTGTTGTTACTGATTAGTGCCGTGCAACCCTGAATTGGTCCAGATTGATGGAGTAGTGGATGGTTGGTGAATGGCCACCATGTCCCAACAAGGCTGCGACATCAGCAAGGAGGTGGCGGAGTCATCTTTTGGGCTGGAATCATGGGGAGAGAGTTGGTAGGCCCCTTTAGGGTCCCTGAAGGTGTGAAAAGGACCTCTGCAAAGTACGTAGAGTTTATGGCTGATCACTTTCTTCCGTGGTACAAAAAGAAGAACCGTGCCTTCCGTAGCAAAATTATCTTCATGCATGACAATGCACCATTGCAAAGAATACCTCTGTGCAATTGGCTGCTATGGGCATAAAAGGAGAGAAACTCATGGTGTGGCCCCCATGTTCCCCTGACCTCAACCCTATTGAGAGCCTTTGGAGCATCCTCAAGTAAAATATCTATGAGGGTGGGAGGCAGTTCACATCAAAACAGAAGCTCTGGGAGGCTATTCTGACATCCTGCAAAGATATTCAAGCAGAAACTAAACAAATACTCACAAATTCAATGGATGCAAGAATTGTGAAGGTGATATCAGAGAAGGGGTCCTATGTTACCATGTAACTTGGCCTGTTAAGTTTTTTTTTTATTGAAAGAGCTTTTGATTTCTGTAAATATGACCACCTGATGCTGCTAATTCAACAAATTACCATTTTAGTTCTCTTTACAACCTTTAAAATGTTTTGATCTCTGTTGTGCATAATAATTTGAAACAGTGCATTTTGAGGTTTTTACTTCTAAAAAAAAAATCTGTTATCATTAGGAGATTTGTTCAATAAAATTTGCATTATACTCCAACGGTTGATGACTTGAAGATTATACTGACTGTCATTTGCATTGACTATTTAGGAAAATCAGCGAAAAATAACATTTGCATAATAATTTGGAATGCGGTGTAGTTCTTTCACAGTGGCACATGCAGTGTGATGAATTTGGCACATCTTGACAGACATGTTAGACACTTTTCTATTCCTTATACCACTTCTTGGTTGACTTAGTTTATGCCATTTTCTTCTTTTTTGCGCCGTACTTTTGAATGTGTTTTAACGTCTATTTTTGGCACATATCACTAATTTGTCTAAATAGATTTGCACCGAAAAATGAAGCACAACCTACACCAGAATTCTTGCGCAATAACAATAGTAAATCTGCCCCAGTGTTGATAAATCTTCCTTAATGTGCTCCGTAATTGATAAAATGTAAGACAATCAACTTGAAAAAAAAAAAAGATCACAATGATCTTTATAGTGGCGGTTATCTCAATGGTTTTAGGGCAAAATTATATTGTAGGTACTGTACTTTACAATATGCCCAAATTGCTTGTACTTGGTCTAAGGATATGTTCACATTGGCATATTGTAGGAATATTTTACGTCTTGTAATACGCCCCAAAAAGGGCTAGAAACAGCTCCCATAAACCAGGCGGTTTTGTGGAAGATTTGCCAAATGCTATTGAAGTGTTTCTTCAAAGTGTTTTTGGTAGAGTCCATAGGAAATGGTGTAAATCTGCCTCAAAAATGCCTAAGTAGTCACTTCTTTTTATGATGCTTTTTTTTACACCACCCTTTTTTTTTTTACTTTTTTTTATTTTTTATAAACATCGCCTTAAAATTACACGCCTCGTATGTACTACCCAGCTTTTGGTTATTGAGAACAATGTAAAGCTGTTTGCTGGCGTTTTCAAGGCTTATTTTGGAGAGTAATTTTTTTTTTTTCACTTTTTTACGCTCCGAAATACACATAAAAAAACCTCTGTCTCAACATAACTTAACCTCAGCCCCAGAAGAGCCACTTGTGTTATGCTTGCAAAAAAAAAAAAAAAGCTCTTGCCTTTTAAAAGTGGATTACGACCCCGAATTGGGTCAAATAACTGCATATCCTTTTACTCAGTGTGTCTACTAGCGGCCAATATGAACCCCCATACATGGAATGTTTTACTCCGCATGCAAAGACCCTGAGTGTAGGTTAAAGTCCAACCTAAAGTAAAAAGAATTTTGCGATTTGTGGTCTGTTCTGTCAGGAACTGGAAGCCTTGATATACACGCACTTCCCCAGCGGTAGTCCGTTTCATATTGAGATGTACATGTTTATCGTGACACAGTGCCCGTTCCACACATCGTTAGAATGAATAAAAACACACACACAAAGTGTAAAGTAGACTATGCTTATTCGTTATAATACTGAAAAATAATTGAAAAACAACATTAAAACAAGAAACTCTTTAATATATCCGTTAAAAAAAAAAAACTTCCCTCAGAAAACAAGGGCTCATACAGCTGTAGCAATGTAAAAATTACAAGTGACCTTGGAATGCTGAGGGGTAAAAAGGAAAAACAATGATCTGTACGAAATTTGGCTTCATCTTTAGAGGGTTAATATAACCGGTTTTAACCCCTTAAGGACGCAGCCTAGTTTGGGCCTTAAGGCTCAGAGGCCATTTTTCAAATCTGACATATTTCACTTTATGTGGTAATAACGTCGGAATGATTAAACCTATCCAAGCGATTCTGAGATTGTTTTCTCGTGACACATTGGGCTTCATGTTCGTGGTAAAATTTGGTCGATATATTCAGTCTTTATTTGTGAAAAATTGCAAAATTTAGAGAAAATTTACAAAAAATAGCATTTTTCAGAATTTAAATGCATCTGCTTGAAAAACGGACGGTTATACCACCCAAAATAGTTACTAGTTCACATTTCCCATATGTCTACTTTAGATTGGCATCGTTTTTTGAACATTATTTTATTTTTCTTGGACGTTACAAGGCTTAGAACATAAACAGCAATTTCTCATATTCTTAAGAAAATTTCAAAAGCCTTTTTTTGAAGGTACCAGTTCAGTTCTGAAGTGGATTTGAGGCGCCTATGTATTAGAAACCCCATAAAACACCCCATTTTAAAAACTAGACCCCTCAAAGTATTCAAAACAGCATATAGAAAGTTTTTTAACCCTTCAGGCATTTTACAGGAATTAAAGCAAATTGGAAATGAAATTTGCAAATTTCATTTTTTCTGCTGAATTTCAATTTTATTCAATTTTTTTCGTGTAACACTGAAGGTTTTACCAGAGAAACACTACTAAATATGTATTGTCCAGATTCTGCAGTTTTTAGAAATGTCCCACATGTGCCTCTAGTGCGCTCGTGGACTAAAACACAAGCCCCAGCAGCAAAGAAGCACCTAGTGCATTTTGAGGCCTCTTTTTTTATTAGAATATATTTTAGGCAGCATGCCAGGTTTGAAGAGGCGTTGAGGTATCAAAACAATGGAAACCCACCAGAAGTGACCCCATTTTGGAAATTACACCCCTCAAGGAATTCATTTATGGTTTTTGTTATGATTTTGACTGCACAGTTTTTTCACAGCACCTATTTGAATTTGGCTGTGAAATGAAAAAAATTATATTTTTTCCAATAAGATGTCATTTTTGATCAAAATTTCTTATTTTCACAAGGAACAACATATCCAATTTTGTTGCCCAATTTGTCCTTAGTGCGGCAATACCCCATTTGTGGTGATAAACTGCCCAAACGGCCCATGGGAGGGCTCAGAAGGAAAGGACCACCATTTGGCCTACTGGAGCTTTTCTGGTGCTAAGTCATGTATGCAGAAGCCCCTGAGGTACCAGTAGAGTTGAAACCCCCGAGAAGTGACCCCATTTTAAAAACTACACCCCTTAAGACATTCATCTAGAGGTGTAGTGAGCAATTTGACCCCACAGGTATTGTGTAAAAGATAATGCGCAGCAGATGGTGCAGTGTGAGATTTGCAATTTTATATATATATATATATATATATATTCCATTTCAGTGTCCAATATATTGTGCCCAGCATGCGCCACCGGAGATATACACCCCTTAAATTGTAATGTGGGTTCTCCTGGGTACGGCAATACCCTACATGTGGCTGTTATCAGATGCCTGGGCACACGGCAGGGCTCAGAAGGGAAAGATGAGGGGGGTAAGCTGTGCGGAGTGCATCAGGGTAAATTAAAAATCAAGGGATATATGATACATTTTAAAACAATCTTTTATACAGAGCCCTGTTTTTTCGGGACACGTGTCACATTGGTATAATGTGTCCTCCCTTATCCCCCTCTTATAGCAGACTCTGCACCTCTTTTGACTCTTTCCCTTTCCACCGGTTTGGGGAACTTCTCCTGGAAAGTGTTGCCCTGGTACGATGCGTGTGGCCTCGCTTCCAGAAGTACTGGGTGCCCCCCCTTCCTGGTCCCTAAAGATTAGATCTTGAAATTCCAGGAAAGTGTCCCTCTGGCCTGCACATCGACGTAGCACGTACGCATTGTACAAAGCCATCTGTATGATGTGCACGGCCAGCTTCTTATACCACACCGCATGGCATTGTAGGGCTTCAGGACTTGATTTGACAAGTCCATCCCTCCTATGTACCTATTGTAGTCCAGGATGCAGTCTGGTTTGGGGGTGGCCTTTCCTTCATATATCCTAAATTTGTAGGTATACCCTGATGCACTCTCGCACAGCTTATACATCTTCCCGCCATACCTTGGCCTCTTACCCGGCAGGTACTCGCGGAATTGAACCCTCCCTTTAAAATGTACCAGGGACTCATCAATAGAAATACACTTCTCGGGGGTGTATGCTTGGGAAAACTGGGCACTGAAACGGTCTAATAGGGGTCTCCGTTTATACAAACGGTCAAAACTGGGGTCATCTCGGGGTGGGCACAGCTCATTATCAATATAATGTAAGAAGCGAAGTATTGCCTCATTCATTTATTTTTTTAGGTTCCAGTTCAGTTCTGAAGTTGCTTTGAGGGGCCCATATATTATAAACCCCTATCAAACACCCCATTTTAGAAACTAGACCCCTCAAAGTATTCACAACAGCATTTAGAAAGTTTATGAACCCTTTTAGGTGTTTCACAGAAATTTAGAGCAAAGTAGAGGTGAAATTTACTTTTTTTTTTTTTGTCAGAAAATCCTCTTTATACCATTTTTTTTCTATAACCCAAAAGGTTTTACTAGAGAAACGCAACTTAATACTTATTGCCCAGATTCTGCCGTTTAGAGAAATATCCCACATGTGGCCCTCGGGCGGTAATGGACTCAAGCACCGGCCTCCGAAACAAAGGAGCACCTAGTGGATTTTGAGCCCTCTTTTTTATTAGGCACCATGTCCGGTTTGAAGAGGTCTTGTGGTGCCAAAACATTGGAAACCCCCCAAAAGTGACCCCATTTTGGAAACTAGACCCCTTGAGGAATCCATTGTAGTTTTCTTGGGGTGCATGCGACTTTTTGATCAGTTTTTATTCTATTTTTAGGTGGCGTGGTGACTAAAAAACAGCAATTCTACTATTGTTTTTTTATTCTATTTTTTTTACAGCGTTCACCGTGCGCTATAAATGACATATTCACTTTATTCTGCGGGGCGATACGATTACGGCGATACCAGATGTTTATAGTTTTTTTTTTTTAAGTCTTATGGCATTTACACAATAAAATACGTTTTGTAAACAATCATTAACTTTTTGTGTTACCTTATTCTAAGAGCCATAACGTTTTTATTTTTCAATCAATAAAGCCGTGCGAGGACTTATTTTTTGCGTAACGAACTGTAGTTTCGATCAGGACCATTTTTCGGTGCATGCGACTTTTTGATCTCTTTTTATTCCATTTTTTGGGAGGTGAAGTGACCAAACAATTGTGATTGTGGTACGGTTTATTAATATTTTTTTTTACGGCGTTCACCGTGCGGGATACATAACAAAATAATTTTGTAGTTCAGGCCGTTACGGACGCGGCGATACCAATTATGTATAGTTTCTTTTTTTGTTTATATATTTTTATTAATAATAAATGACTGATAAGGTAAAAAGGGGGACTTTTACTTTTATTACTTTTAAAACTCTTATTTTCTTATTTTTACACATCTTTTTGTAACTTTTTTTTTACTTTATTACTTTGTCCCACTAGGGGACTTGAGGGCAGGAGGCCCTGATCGCTATTCTAATACACTGCACTACATGCGTAGTGCAGTGTATTAGAACTGTCAGCTACTCACTGACAGCAAGCATAGTGGGTCCTGACGTTGTCAGGACCCACTAGGCTTCCGTCTATGGCATAGCCGGACGCCATTGTTTGGTGTCCGGTTGCCATATTCACCATCGCCGGCCGCTATCGCGTAGCAGGCCGGCGATGGCGGATTAACCCCTAAGAAGCCGCGATCGCTATTGAATGCGGCTTCTGAGGGGTTTATCGGCGGGGGACAGCTCATGAACGCGCCCCGCGCGAACGGCGCCGTGTTTACTCCATGACCTACTATTAGGTCACTGAGCGCGAACGCTACAGTTAGCATGACCTAATAGTAGGTCATGGAGCGTTAAGGGGTTAAAGTTTCTGTGGAATTGTGAGTTAAGTGGCACCTGGTCACTCTCTACCTACTGTTTTTTTTTTTAGAATATTTTACAAACATAAGTCGTAATAAAGTATCACAAAATCTATATTTAGGTAGATATTCTGACAGGAGATAACATCGATCTTTGTTGTAAAAATCAAAATGGAAATGCCTGAAGATACAGAAGTCAAATAGAATATCACTTTAAATGTTTTGCGTTTTTTTGCTTCATCCATGTGTCCATGATGCTGCTGCTTACAGGAATCAGGCTTGATCTGGGCATGTTTGACATTTTTAAAATGGCAGATGAAAGTCTCTTTCATTCTCTGTACCAGCTTCACGGTGAAATCTTTCAGCTTTGCTGACGAGCTGTCATGTGAATTTTTTTTTTAATGTGCCATCAGCCAAGACCAAAAACGTCAGCTGTCACGTGTAATAAATACAGTGCACATCTGTGCTCTTCCCCACTGAATTCCCAGTAAACAATCATACTGTGGTGTTACACAAACATGATATTTAACCCCTTGAGTACCCAGCTCATTTTGGCCTTGAGGACCAGACCCATTTTTTCAAATCTGACATGTATCACTTTATGTGGTAATAACTCCGGAATGCTTTTACCTATCCAATTGATTCTGAGATTGTTTTCTCGTGACACATTGGACTTTAGTTTAGTGCAAAAATTTGGTCGATAAATTCATTCCTTATTTGTGAAAAACACCAACATTTAGCGAAAATATGAAGAAATTATGATTTTTCCCATTTTAAATGTATCTGCTTGTAAAACAGATGGTAATACCACACAAAATAGTTACCAATTAACATATCCCATATGTCTACTTTATGTTTGCATCGTTTTTTGAACATTCTTTTATTTTTCTATGACCTCACAAGGATTAGAACTTTAGCAGCAATTTCTCATATTTTTAAGAAAATTTCAAAAAGCGATTTTTTTCAGGGACGAGTTCAGTTCTGAAGTGGTTTTGAGTGCCCTATATATTAGAAACCCCCATAAAACACCCCATTTTGAAAACTGCACCCCTCAAAGTATCTAAAACAGCATTCAGAAAGTGTTTCAACTCTTTAGGCGTTTTACAGGAATTGAAGGAAAGTAGAGCTGAAATTTTCAAATTTCATTTTTTTTTACAAAATTCGTATGTAATACATTTTCTTCTGTACCACAGAAGGTTTTACCTGAGAAACGCAACTCAATATTTATTGCCCAGATTCTGCAGTTTTTAGAAATATCCCACATGTGGCCCTAGTGCGCTAATGGACTGAAACACAGGCCTCAGAAGCAAAGGAGCACCTCTTGGATTTTGGGGCCTCCTTTTTTCAGAATATATTTTAGGCACCATGTCAGGTTTGAAGAGGTCTTGTGGTGCCAAAACAGTGGAAACCCCCGAAAGTGACCCCCATTTTTTAAACTACACACCTCAGGGAATTTATCTAGGGGTATAGTTAGCATTTTGACCCCACAGGTATTTTGCTATATTTTCTGGAGTTAGTCTGTGAAAATGAAAATCTACTTTTTTTTCTGGAAAAACGTAAAAATTTCTAATTTTTGCAAGAAATAAAGGAGAGAAAGCACCCCAACATTTGTAAAGCAATTTCTCGCGATTACGGAAATACCCCATATGTGGTAATAAACTGCTGTTTGGACCCACAGCAGGGCTCAGAAGGGAGGGAGCGCCATTTGGATTTTGGAGCTCTGATTTTACTGGAATGGTTTTCAGTGCCGTGTCACGTTTGCAACGCCCTGGAGGGACCTAAACAGTGGAATCCCCCCAAAAGTGACCCCATTTTGGAAACTATACCCCTCAAGGAATTTTTCTAGTGGTATAGTTATCATTTTGACCCCACAGGTTTTTTGCTGAATTTATTGGAATTAGTCTGTGAAGATGAAAAGAGACTTTTTTTTGGAAAAAACACAGAATTTTCTAATTTTTATAAGGAATAAAGGAGAAAAAGCACCTCAACATTTGTAAAGCAATTTCTCCTGATTACGGAAATACCCCATATGTGGTAATAAACTGCTGTTTGGACCCATGGCAGGGCTCAGAAGGGACGGAGCACCATTTGGATTTTGCAGCTCAGATTTTGCTGAATTGGTTTCTGGGGGCCATGTCGCGAGTCCCTGAAGTACCAGTACAGTAGAAATTCCCCAGATGTGATCCCAATTTGGAGACTATACCCCTGAAAGAATTAAATTAGAGGTGTAGTGAGCATTTTGAGCCCTCAGGTGTTTTATAGATTTTATTAGAATTGGTCCGTGAAATATAACCTGTAGCTTTAGCTCAGAATTTTTCATTTCCACAAGGAATACAGGAGAAAAGACACCCCAAAATGTGTTACACAATTTCTCCTGATTACGGAAATACCCCATATGTGGTTGTAAACGGCTATTTGGACATACGGCAAGGGTCTAAACGGAAAAAGTGAAATTTCGTTTTTGGAGTGGAGATTTTACAAAATTTGTTTTTGACGCCATGTTGCATTGCGCTGAGGTACCAGTACAGTGAAAACTCCCGAGAAGTGACCCCATTTAGGAAACTACACCCCTCAAGGAATTCATCTAGAAGTGTAGTGAGCATTTTGACCCCCAAAGGTTTTGCAGAAATTAGTGCACAGTGGATGTTGCAGATTGAAAATTGACATTTTCCACATATATGCTATTTCAGTGCCCAATGCGTTGGGCCCAGCTTGTACCACTGGAGACACACGCCCCATAAATTGTTAAACTGTTCTCCAGAGTACGGTAATACCCCATATGTGGTCATAAACCGCTGTTTGGGCACACTGCCAGGCCCAGAAGGAGCGCCATTTGGCTTTTGGAGCGCAGATTTTGCTTGGTAGTAGTTTTGTTTAGTGTTTTACTGGTGTTTCAGTTTATAATGTGGGGGCATATGTAATCTGTGCGGAGTACATACATTTTTTGCGTGACACACTGTCGTTTTTATTGGTACCATGTTTGGCTACGCGCGACTTTTTGATCACTTTTTATTCCATTTTTTTGGAAACAACGTGACCAAAAAAGGAAATTCTGCCATTGTTTTTTATGGTATTTTTTTTACGGTGTTCACCGTGCGGGATAAATAATATGATATTTTTTTAGGTCAGGCCGAAACGAACGCGGCGATACCTATTATGTCTAGTTTTTGTCTTTTTTTTCATTTTTTTTCTAATTATAAAGGGCTTGATCAGGGAAACAAGGCGATTATTGTTTTTATTACGTAAAACTTGTATTTATTTATCGAAAACTTTTTTTTAACTTTTTTTTTTACTTTTTTTTCACTTTTTATTTTACACATACTAGGGGACTGGAAGATCTGATCTTCTGATCCCCTGCACAGTACACTGCACTACTTCTGTATGTACTGATGTAGTGCAGTGTATTGTAACTGTCACTTTACAACTGACAGTTGAGCCTATTACGTCCTGCCTTGGGCAGGACCTAATAGGCTCCCGTACCTGGCAACCAGGAAGCCGTTGCTAGGCTTCCTGGTTGCCATTGCAACCATCAGAACCCCGCGATTTTTCGCGGGGGGGGGCAATGGGGTGCAGAGGGAGCCCCCTCCCTCTGTATCAATCACTTAAATGCCGCTGTCGCTATTGACAGCGGCATTTAAGGGGTTAAACTACAGCGATCGGAGAGGACAGTGATCGCTGTAGTTGCAGTGGGATGTCGGCTGTATATTACAGCCGACATCCGATGAAGATGGAGCGAGCACAGCTCCTGTGCCCGCTTCATCCTCAGGGCGTTACTATACGCCCATTTTCGGGAAGGGGTTAATAAAAAGTGTTGTTTTTTTTTTTTTACACTGCTTTCTCTGATCTCCTCACGTATCTCACAGAAATGAGGAGATCAGAGAAAGTGACAGGAGCTTTCTCCTGCAGACGACGTCACAGACGGCTGTGATTGGTCAGTCTTCAGAGACTGACCAATCACAGCAATCGCCGGCATTGGGGACTGCTAATTGGTCCCCAGGCCGGTAGCAGAGACGGTTAGCTGTCAATGACAGCTGCCGCCGCTGTTCTGTCACTATGTGATTTCACATAGTGACAGTTTATTCCTGCGCCGTAATAGTACGTCGAAGGTACGCTGGCATAAGTGGCCAGCGACGTACTATTACGTCAAAGGTACGCAAGGGGTTAACAAGTGCAGTGGTTTATTTATCCCTTATAATTGGTTTATAAATCCGGAATAAAGAAAACGGTTACACTAGACAACCCTGATAGGGCATTTAGATAGAGGTTTTCGTGGGCAGACAACCCCTTTAAATGGCTAGCGTTCTGTCTGTTACCATTGTATCAACCCTTTCATCACTTAGTTTACTGTTTACAGGTGTTTCTGTACTTCTGATTGGCCAGTAGTCTAGTTCCATCTCTCTCAATTCACACTTTGGGAAAGGGGATGCATGCATTTAAGAGTGTGGGTCAGATATGCTAGGCTAAAGTATTATTTCCCTGTGACATTTACCCTTCAAAATTTTCTCGAGTTTTGCAGAAACCGTATCCATTGGTCTGGTTTATAAGTATTCCATTATACAGTGATGTCATTCTGCTTAGAATACGGTATGGTATTTATAGTAGTATAATTTACAGAGTCATACTGTTGCCCAAACACACAAGATGTCATTGGATAGTTCTTTCTTGAGAAATTGTCTTTAGCAAAAACAATGATGAGAGGTTCGTGGAGCACATTCAAGAAAACACCTGAGACACCTATACCCCCAGAAATAAAATGCTGGCTCCGACTACTACATTGAATTACTTTATTGCCTTTGACTTGGCTGTCTCTAAGTTGAAAGTATCAGAACCTGTCTTATTTCATAAGTGTCATGATCTTTGGGTGTGTGGACCTACTGGGCCGCACCGCCGCAGCGGGATGGCAGCTGGCCAAACTACAGTGTACCAAGTCAATAAATAAATATATACATAATCCAAGTACAAGGGTGCTTGTGATAGTCCAGACCGTAGCAAAGGCTAGGCACAGATGGGACCTTGACGACAGGTGATGCAGACGAGACAGATGACACCAGACGTGGTGTAACACGGCAGACGTGGCCGATGGCAGAACTCTACTCCAACACTATAGCGGGAACAGGAACAACTACAACACAGGATACAGGTAGCAGGGCATGGGAACAACTGGAACAGGAAAACTCGAAGGGACTAATTGCAAGACTAACAGAGGAATATGAACAACGCTCAGGCAAGGAGTAAAAGGGCAGAGCCCTTCTTATAGTCCAGGGTGATCATGGGCTAATTACTGATAATTTACATGTGGGTGCACTGGCCCTTTAAGGCCAGGTGTGAGAGTGCGCGTGCACCCTACGGGAGACAGCAGAGTGGACGGAAGTGAGTGCTGGCGTCTCCTCGGTAGGAGATTAAGACCAGCGCTCATAAGTCCATGCCTGTGGCCGTCGAGGGGTGAGTAATCCCGACGGTCCGCGGCTGTCTATGTAACCATTAGTAACCACCAATCACCAATGTATTTTTAGCTTGTGTTTCTATGACCTCTTTAAAAGATGTAGTTGTTATATTGCTACGCATGTTCTCATTTCTGCTTAAGGACTTTCTTGCTTTCACCATAACTTAAGGGTTGTACACTTCTCATATAAAGAAGAAAAGCTGGCCCATATTTTTCTTTGGGTCTTTTCAATGGTCCCCAAAATACTTAGAAAAGTATTTGTTAAACTATTCCAAAGTAGGGAGGTATGAAAAAAATACTATCGACCACAATATCCTCCTGTTTCTTGGTCAAGTTCCATATTATAATTCCATATTGCTATCCAGCCACAATCCAGAGAGTGAAAATAAGGAAAAAATCTTTGGTCTGTGTCCCAGAAGATATCAATACTTTTCAACTAAATTGAGCATCTGAAACAATAGCTTTGGCAAAAGATGAGGAGCGTAGTCTGCTTCGTCTATGGCTTGGAGAACGCATTCTGCAGTAGAATTAGTATTCAGTGGAGGCCAAGCTGAAACCCGTTCCCTTTAACTAAGGCTCACCCGATTCAACGGTTCCCAGGTAAGATGTAGGGGTTGAGGCAATGGATCTGTTTTCTTTTTTTCTGGTAGATGCAGCTCTAGGTTTATTTTCCCTTTTTAATATTTTTTATTTCCGTTGCATCTTTTACTTGTGTCTTAGAGCATCTTTATATGTGTACATGTATTGTGGTGTTAAGACACATCATAACTGTTATTTAGGTTATGGCCAAAGCATTTATGTATACTGTAGTTTTGTTATTTAGTTGAAGTATTCACTGTTAAGAATTACTTCTCTTTGCGTTAATTCTTGTGTATATTTCTTATTGTGTTTAACAGTTAAAGGCTATGTACACCTTTTGCGCTGAATTTTTTAACTTTTTTTTTTTTTCACTTGCTTCCCATGTAAAATTAAGCAACTTTAAACATAGTCTTTATTAGAAATGTCCAATTTTGCAGTTGTAGTGTCTGTTCAGGTCCTGTTCGCAGCTGGTTGTCCTGCTATCTGACAGCACACTGCTCCTTTTTGGGTCTGTCTTCTGCTCTCCCCCTCCCTTCTCTAACTTGTAGAGATAGCAGCATGTAGAAGGATGAGGTTTTACATGGCAGAGCAGTGTGTGGAAAGGAGGAAAGTCTACATGGCAGACAGTGCAGGGGGTATGGGGTGCATCAGAATCATTGTCTGTCAACACAAGGGAGAAGAATTTTCTCTATGGTGTAGAAGGGGGAAATCAGTACATGAATGAAGCTGTGCTGATGCATGGGAGCTGGTGAAGGCAGCAGCATTCTGGATTCACAGACCTTCTATCCAGTCATAGAGGAAAAAAATCTGAAACTAGGAGTAGGTTGCACAATGGTCTAAAAATTAATGAAGATTGCAGCCTGAAACTTCGGGCAAATTTTTAAACTCCAGGTAACTATTAATACATGTAAAAAAAAAATCCATATGAAAGATGTTCATAGCATTTATTACAGAAATACAATAATAAAAAAAAAAAATTGCAATCAACCATTTTGTGGCTCATAAGGCTATACGTAAAGTAGTGATATTGAAACTCTCCAAATGTAAGTGAAGGTATCACTAGTAATGTGTATGAGGATTTCAGTTGTGAAATCCTTTCAAAATATAGGCTGGATACACAAAATATGTATTCAGGAGCCATTTACCCAACGCACACAATATTGTTCTTTAATTAGCAGCTTGTACCATTGCGTCTTTTTGACCCGTGCCCCATTCCAGTGTACCAGTCATGTCTGTTTAATGATCTTTCCTCAGTGCTGGTAGAGCAGGGATGTTCTTTCATGGCTCTCACAAGAATAAATGTTGGCAGAAGAGTGACAGGAGTCATTTTTATGTCATTTGAATGCGTTTGAAGACACCACAGTGTGTATTTTTTGATTCTCTCTGACACATCCAGGCTTTATTAGGCTGAATTTAGTCGTAAATGGCTATGAATGCTTTCTCCCTGCTTTCTCCCTCGCGATCTATTTGGCAGCTTTGTTTGAGTTTGCAGCACCTATGTCGGAGCAGGCGTGCATGCAGATAACTGCCACTACATAGAGGTGCTTGCTTAGTTGATGTAAAGATTTAGGCTGGGTTCACAAGGCACAAGGAAAACGGGAATCAAGGAAACATATGTAGCAGCAGTTACCAACTAGTCTGCATTCATGAAATATTAAAACTAACCTATCATGGCAAATATGTCCTGATCAAACACTAGGGGTTAAATATGCACTTGTCAACATGCATCAACCAGGTCTGCTTCATTAGCGCACCATGTCAAAGGTTTGTCTTGGAAAGGCTTTATTTTTTATTTATGTGCTGGTTTCATCTTTTCCTCTGCAGTTTTTTTTTTCATAATACGCCAGTAGTCGATTCCGGAGACCGGCTTACATATGATAATTGTGTGTTTGTCCTATGTTTATATCGACCTTACTTAGTTTACATTGAATGCTGTTTAGCGCCTTTCCTTGTTGATCACGTGACTAATAATTTTATACATAAAAAAAAATATTTTTATTTATAAGCAGGGACACAATGTTTCAACCAGGGATTATCAATATTTTTATAACAAACTCGCACGTAATTTTGGTGCTGCTCCTCACACAATGATGTGTCGTCATCCAGCACCATGTCCTGGCATGTAACCATGATGGCAGTCACTGGCCACTGAGGTGATGCCAGCAATTGTTTGTGCTGTGGTGCTAAACAATACCACATGCTGGGGGTGCGGATGGACGGTGGCACCAGGATAATGAGAATCTGCAACGCAGGTCAATTTCTGAACTACTTTTTTGCTGTGTTTTTTTCCCCACAGCGTGTGGATGAGATTTGTTCAAATCATCAATTTTGCTGCTACTGCAATATGTTGCGGAATTTCTGCACAGAATATCAGTTTGGAAATTCCACACTGTTTACAGGGATGTGCCCTTAAAATCATTAATTGTAGTAAAGGGCATAGTGCAATGTACTAAAAGACAGTCATAACCTGCAAATGTTCAAATCTCCAGGTAAAAGTAGATTTAAACACATCTGCATTTTAAAAAAAATAAATGGCTATATACAGAAAACTGCCGTCCAAGTGTACAAAGTAACATCTTTGGGGCAGATTAACTAATACTAAGTTTTAGACGGTGTGAACTTAAACAAATTTATCGAAGCGCTGGTTGCTGTATGATAAATTTGGTGCATGTTGCTAGACACTTTTCTCTTCCTTATACCACCTATTAGTTGGCTTAATTTGCGCCAGGTATTTGCTCCGAAATTTTGCCGCATTTTTTACTTAGACCATGCCCTCTCTACCACTAAACCACACACACGTGTGCGTGTCAAAGAAAAAAAGGGTCTATAACCGTTAATGTGGCACACCGCATGTAAGCCAAACTTCTGGCACAACACTATATCTGCCCCTACGGGATTATATAAATATGGTGCACAAGCATTTATTAACCCTATAGGCCGGTGCATTCTACTTTGTAGTCCGTAATAGACAACCTGGTGCATGAAATACTTTGATGCAATTCTAGCTCATCCTTACATGGTCCTGAACTAGGCTAACTATAGAATGTAAATTGGAAGTTCAGACTGTTCTTCAGTCAAAATCAATTTCCTAGAGAATCGATCACTATGCGGACTAAGTATTTAATGTATACTGTTATAGCCCTATAGGGGCTGTTTGAATTCTGGCCATGCCTTGTATCCTCTTGAACGGATCAGTGGGAGGCTGAACGGCAAGTCTTGCTGTGTAATAAAAGGAGCCACATTCTCTCTACTGCAGATACATTGGGGCAGGTGCTCTGTGGAGGCTGTATGAAGTTTTTTAGTAAGCGGCCAGGACCACTGTTTAGCTGCCAATTGCTGCTTAGGTTGACCACTGGCGTTTCGCTGTGGTGTTTCAGCTAAGAATAAGTCATTCTCAAGCATAGAGCCAAGGGGATTATTGATCTGTAAAGCCACTTATTTATCAATATTGCTGTGTAAATCTGTCAGCAGACACAGGTAGTGGTATTACTGCCTGTAACTGCTGCATCATAGATGGAATAGGGACGTATCTTCAGGACGACAACCAAGAATTCTCAAAGCTGTACTTGGTGACATTTTGTTAACGACAGTAAGGCTCTGTTCACACATGGCATTAGTTTTTACTTTCTGATGGGCAGAAAAAAAATAAAAAACGAAACCCAATTAACCAATGGAGGAAAAGAAAACAGATCATAACAAATTGGTTACATTAATAATTGATCCTTATCTATCAAGGATCTTGTAAACACTGAAGCCATTACGTCAATGTGAACGGAGCCTGAGTAATATTCCTCTGCTTTTTAAAACTCTCTTTTGTCAAAATGACATTCATATCCCGTAAAATGTTTGTGAAGACCTGCGATACACATCCATTTCATTAGAGGGAAACTGACAACACGCGCATCTCTCAGTCCCTCATATATAACACAACACTGAGACAAATTTACCACAATGAGCATTGCACTTACAGTGAAGGAAATAAGTATTTGATCCCTTGCTGATTTTGTAAGTTTGCCCACTGTCAAAGACATGAACAGTCTAGAATTTTTAGGCTAGGTTAATTTTACCAGTGAGAGATAGATGATATAAAAAAACAAAAACTGAAAATCACATTGTCAAAATTATATATATTTATTTGCATTTTGCACAGAGAAATAAGTATTTGATCCCTTTGTCAAACAAGACTTAATACTTGGTGGCAAAACCCTTGTTGGCAAGCACAGCAGTCAGACATTTTTTGTAGTTGATAATGAGGTTTCACACATGTTAGATGGAATTTTGGCCCACTCCTCTTTTGCAGATCATCTGTAAATCATTTAGATTTCTAGGCTGTCGCTTGGCAACTCGGATCTTCAGCTCCCTCCATAAGTTTTCGATGGGATTAAGGTCTGGAGACTGGCTAGGCCACTCCATGACCTTAATGTGCTTCTTTTTTAGCCACTCCTTTGTTGCCTTGGCTGTATGTTTCGGGTCATTGTCGTGCTGGAAGACCCAGCCACGAGCCATTTTTAATATCCTGGTGGAGGGAAGGAGGTTTTCACTCAGGTTTTGACGGTACATGGCTCCATCCATTCTCCCATTGATGCGGTGAAGTAGTTCTGTGCCCTTAGCAGAGAAACACCCCCAAAACATAATGTTTCCACCTCCATGCTTGACAGTGGGGATGGTGTTCTTTGGGTCATAGGCAGCATTTCTCTTCCTCCAAACACGGCGAGTTTAGTTAATGCCAAAGAGCTCAATTTTAGTCTCATCTGACCACAGCACCTTCTCCCAATCACTCTCAGAATCATCCAGATGTTCATTTGCAAACTTCAGACGGGCCTGTACATGTGCCTTCTTGAGCAGGGGGACCTTGCGGGCACTGCAGGATTTTAATCCATTACGGCGTAATGTGTTTCCAATGGTTTTCTTGGTTACTGTGGTCCCAGCTGCCTTGAGATCATTAATAAGTTCCCCCCGTGTAGTTTTCGGCTGAGCTCTCACCTTCCTCAGGATCAAGGATACCCCACGAGGTGAGATTTTGCATGGAGCCCCAGATCGATGTCGATTGACAGTCATTTTGTATGTCTTCCATTTTCTTACTATTGCACCAACAGTTGTCTCCTTCTCACCCAGCGTCTTACTTATGGTTTTGTAGCCCATTCCAGCCTTGTGCAGGTCTATGATCTTGTCCCTGACATCCTTAGAAAGCTCTTTGGTCTTGCCCATGTTGTAGAGGTTAGAGTCAGACTGATTAATTGAGTCTGTGGACAGGAGTCTTTTATACAGGTGACCATTTAAGACCGTCTTTAATGTAGGCACCAAGTTGATTTGGAGCGTGTAACTGGTCTGGAGGAGGCTGAACTCTTAATGGTTGGTAGGGGATCAAATACTTATTTCTCTGTGCACAATGAAAATAAATATATATAATTTTGACTGTGATTTTCTGTTTTGTTTTTTTATATAATCTATCTCTCACTGGTAAAATTAACCTAGCCTAAAAATTCTAGACTGTTATGTCTTTGACAGTGGGAAAACTTACAAAATCAGCCAGGGATCAAATACTTATTTCCTTCACTGTATGTCTACATGATCAGAGAAAACATTAAATGGCAGAGACTTGTAGAATGTTTTGTCCACCCCATGCTAAGCATCTCGGAACCAACTGAAGATCAGCCTGCCATTCTCTGCACTTAAAGTCAAGCCTTCTGCCAGGGAACCCCAGGGGTTCCTAAGCACGGATATAGACTGACAAATTGTTAACACCTTAATCACGCAAGAGCATCCTTGCCAAGAGACAGAGGATTTCCAAAGTATTTTCCTTTTTAAAGTGAATGTTAACTAACCGTAAATAGATTTTAATCTCCTGTGCGCTCTCTCTGCGTTTTCCATGCTCAGGATACAGAAGAGAAATATGCATTTTTAATGGAAACCCAGATTAAATCACCCGTCATAAGATAAAATTAGGGTTTTGTGTGTAGACACATTTTATGTACTCCGATTTCAGGTTGTATCACAACTGGAACTCCCAGTGAATAGCTGTAAGCTGTGGGAGAACTTTCAGCGTGACCACAGGAGAAATGAAGCATTACACCATTAACAATGGAATCAATGGGCTCCATGTAATGAACAGACTTCCTGCTAGAGTTGTAGACCCTCTTAGTTGATACTCTATGCTCGGACTCGCAGAGGAGTGTCCTTTACAGGGGATCCCATCTATTCACGCAGTATTAACTAATAGTGTATTTGAATACAGGTTTTCTAAACCAGACAACCCCTTTAACATGGCAAATAGTTAACACCTTAAAGACAGCCCATACACCTTTTCACTGCTATCATTTAGTTTGCTTATTTTTACATGTCGGCTACAGCAGGTGTCTGGCTGTCTAAAGAAAGCCAGGCTCCTTCTCTAAAGGCCAGTATCCGAGTTACCTCTGACTCCGGATGTTCAACCTCTTAGGCCTCATGCGCATGACCGTGGTGGTGTGTGCGGCCCGTGATTTGTGGCTCGGACGACCACAGAGTGTCATCCGCAGGCTACTCGAGCCCGGACCGCAAATTGCGGCCGTAATAAGACCTGTCCTATCCAGGCTCTAGGGCAATGCATGGACCATGGAAACCATGGTCATGTGCATGGGCCCATAGAAATGAATGGGACCGCAATTCACCAGCAGATTTGCGGGTGAATTGCAGCAGCAAAAACACGTTCGTGTGTATGTGGCCTTAGATGCCGCGTTCTATATTGACAGCGGCATCTGAGTGGTTTGAGAGAAGGGACGTGGTTCCCTCTGTCACCCAATCGGCACCTGCGCAACGGTGAGCCTATGGTTTCCAATGCTGCCACGGACCTAACAAAGACCCCTAAGTCTGCCATCGGTGTTATGCCTAACAGGGCCTAATAGAATGTCTGTCCCTTTTACACTGACCGGCATAACCCACTGCAATATAGAAGTATTTCAGTGTATTATTATAAAAGCGAGTCCCATAGTGGGACAAAAAAAAACGGTTACATATACTTAATAAAGAAATTAAAAATCCTGAGTTAAAAAAATTAAAAGCCCACTTTTTCCCCTTACAAAATTCCCTCAGAGGAAGGGAGGATTGAAAGATTAAACAGAAAGCAACGGTTCTGTTAGAATTACCATTGATTTCATGGTAATTCAGTTTCCGTTTGTCTCTGTTCGCTAGGTTTTAGGTTTTTTTTGACGGAAGAAAATTTGCAGTCTACAGAACTTTTATTTCCGTGAAAAAAAACAGGAACCTAGCGAACAGAGACAAACAGAGAGCAACCTAAACAAAAGAATTACCTTTGAAATCAATGGTAATTCTAACAGAACCGTTGCTTTCCGTTTAATCTTTCGATCCTCCCTTCCTCTGAGAGAAGAGAGGTGAACGTATACTAACGCTAGTGTGAAAGAAGCCTTAGAATGTAGCGTCTAATAGCGAAGTTACGAACATTACAGAAACGGCAATACATACTTATGTTTTTTTAACCAAATGAATTATTCTGTGTCTTGATCTTAGGATCTAATCACATGTGGCAGATTTGTTGCAGAAATTTCTGTGACTGTCCCTCATGTATTTGCATTGATTTTTCAGTTTAAAAAATGTCTGCAAAAAATCTGATGTGTGTGGGCTGAAGCTATTTTTTATTTCTCATTAATAGACGTGTTATCTAATAAAGTGGCCTTAAACACTTGTTGCCAAGGCACTATGCACATCACATTTTTGCCGACGTTTAACGTATACGTCGGGAAAAAGCTAGCGATGTATGATTAAACGTAGGATTTGATGGATGCATCCGTCACTATAGGCTATAATTGAATCTGTCAAACGGATATGTCGTGAGCTGGTGTCATTAGAGTTCATGACAGGTGCCGCTATTGGCTGTCTGTTTAATGGATCCGTTACCCATAGACTATAATGTTATCCGTTAACAGATATGTCCTCAAAATCTATTAAAAAGCCTATTGTGTCTCCGATAAACAGATACCTGTGATGTATGCCATATAGTGGCATATGTCACCTATACGCTCCTCTGCTTAAAAAAACCAAAAAACCGTATACAGCACAGTATACATTTGTTTTTTTTTGTTGGATCCGCTGGGATGAAATAGCATAATCTACTATGCTATTCTTACCTTAAAATAAAAAGCTTATTCCAGCCCAACGGAGGCCAAAGAGACTCTTTTGGCCTCCATTGGTAAAATGGGAGCCCATGGGACTTTATCGACGTACACACTAAATATATGGCCAAAACCCGATGTGCATGGGGCCTAACTGATACTGTACAATATCAGAAACAATTCCAAAAATATTAAGCTCAAATATTGATATGTTCTAACTTTTCCGAACAATATAGCAACGATCATTCTGTAAGTGGCAATTAGCCTACGGTGGGTAACTTTTTAAATGCTATCCTATGGTTTTTATACAGACATATTTTTATTTTAATAACAAAATTCAGATGCGAAAGGTAAAGATTCTAGCTGCAGTATTTGTATTGCTGATGAGGACATGACACCATTGATATAAATTGTTGGTATGGTCTCCAAATTTTCTTCAAACCAGTCTTTTTAACCCCTTAAGGACGCAGCTACTTTTGGACCAAATGACACAGCCTCATTTTTTAAATCTGACGTGTCACTATATGTGGTAATAACTTCTGAATGCTTTTACCTATCCAAGCGATTCTGAGACTGTTTTCTCGTGACATATTGTACTTTGTTAGTGAAAAAATGTGGTCAATAAATTCATTATTTTTTGTGGAAAACACCAAAATTTTGAGAAAATTTGCAAAAATTAGCATTTTTCTACATTCAAATGTATTTGCTTTTAAGACAGATAGTTATACCACACAAAATAGTGACTAGTTAACATTTCCCACATTTCTACTTTGTTTGCATAATTTTTTGAACATCCTTTTATTTTTCTAGGACGTTACAAGGCTTATAAGTTTAGCAGCAATTTCTCAGATCTGAAGTAGCTTTGAGGGCCTTATATATTGGGAACCCCCACAAATCACCCCATTTTAAAAACTGCACCTCTTAAAGTATTCAAAACCGCATTTAGAAAGCTTCTTAACCCTTTATGCGTTTCACAGGAATTAAAGTAATGTGGAAGGGAAATTTGTGCGCTACTGGACTGAAACAAAAGCCCCAGAAGCAAAGGAGCACTTAGTGGATTTTTGGGCCTTCCTTTTCTTAAATTATATTTCAGGCATCATGTCAGGTTAGAAGAGGTCTTGTGGTGCAAAAACAAAGGAAACCCCACAAAAGTGACTCCATTTTGGAAACTACACCTCTTGAGGAATTAATCTAGGGGTGTAGTGAGCATTTTGACCACACAGGTTTTTGCTGAATTTTAGAATTGGGATGTGAAAATAAAAAAAAATTATCATTTTTTTTTTTTGTGAGAAGGTGTAGTTGCAGTCCAAAATTTTGCATTTTCACAAAGACTATGGAGAGAATGCTTTACGAACGTTGAGGTGCTTTTCTCCTAGAGTAAGGTCATAAACTGCTATTTGGATACACAGCACGGCTCTAAAAGGAAGGAGTGCCAATTAGTATTTGGAGTGCAGATTTTACAAAATTCGTTTTTTGACACCGTGTTGCATTGAGCAGTAGTACCAGTACAGTGGCACCCCCGAAAAATTACCCCATTTTGGAACTAGATCCCTCAAACAATTTATCTAGGGGTGTAGTGAGCATTTTGACCCCACAAGTGTTTTGCAAAAATGAGTAAACAATAGATGTTGCAGATTGAAAATTGCCATTTTCCACAGATATGCCATTTCAGTGCTCAATGTGTTGTGCCCAGCTTGTTCCACCATAGACACAAACCCCATAAATTGTTAAGCGGGTTTTCCAGAATACAGTAATACCCCATATGTGGTCATAAATTGCCATTAGGGTACACTGCCAGGCTCAGTTGGACCACCATTTGGCTTTTGAAGCACAGATTTTGCTTGGTGTTTTACTGGTATTTCAGCTACTAATGTGGGGGCATATGTAAGCTGGGCGGAGTACATCAGGGTATATGTAAGCTGGGCGGAGTACATCAGGGTATATGTAAGCTGGGCAGAGTACATCAGGGTATATGTAAGATGGCAGAGTACATGAGGGTATATGTAAGCTGGGCAGAGTACATCAGGGTATATGTAAGCTGGGCAGAGTACATCAGGGTATATGTAAGCTGGGCGGAGTACATCGGGGTATATGTAAACTAGGCGGAGTACATCAGGGTATATGTAAGCTGGGCAGAGTACATCGGGGTATATGTAAACTAGGCGGAGTACATCAGGGTATATGTAAGCTGGGCGGAGTACATCAGGTCATAATAGGATGATGTAATAATGGGGAGAATGAATAATCCATGGATTGGTGTGTTGCACTTTGAACCAATCCTTTATACACAGGCCGGGTTTATTGGGTATTATACAAAATATTTACGCTGCAGTATTGCCTAATCTTGAACTTCTTCACTAGCCCTATAAGCCGCACAAGGCCCTAAAGTTTCCTCATCTCCGCTGCATCTACAGGGTCCACCTGTGGGGTCCAGCAAATGATGATGTGGGGTATTTAGTGAAATTCTACTGGACCTAAAAAAAATTACCCTGGGCCGTCATTTAGCATCACCTTGCATCATTGCGTTTTGAGTCATAATGTGTTATTTTTCCGGTGACGGAGCTGTGTGGGGGCACGTTTTTTGTGGAACGAGCTGTAATTTTTATTGGTTCCATTTTGGGGTACATGCAATTTTTTTTTATCACTATTTATTACATTTTTTGGGAGATGAGGAAACCAAAAAACAGCAATTCTAGCACGTTTTTTTTTTACAGTGTTCACCGTGCAGTATAAACAACATGTTAACTTTATTCTGCGGGTCGATACGATTACAGCGACACAAAATTTATATAGTTTTTTTACGTTTCACTACGTTCCCACAATAAAAATACTCTTTTCTAAAAAAAAAAACGTGTTTTAGTGTCGCCATTTTCTGACAGCCATAACTTTTTTATTTTTTAGATGATATCGCTGCGGGAGGACTTGTTTTAAGCGTGACGAACTGTAGTTTCCATTGTTACCATTCTGCGTTACTTGCAGACAAGATGACTAAAACATAAAATGCGGTCATTGTTTTTTTTATTGAAAAATTTTACGTGTTCACCGTGCAGTAAAAATAATGTGATATTTTTATAGATCAGGCCGTTCATGTTTTACATTTTTTTCTAATTATAAAGGAGTTGATCAGGGAAACAGGGCGAGTTTTTTTTTTATTTTTTTATTAGTTAAAACCTTTATTTATTTTTATTTAAATTTTTTTTTTTTTTACCTATTTCGCTTT